>NC_079193.1:1404110-1684110 GCF_029499605.1 Hyla sarda | reverse complement strand
AAAAAACAGCTAATTGGGGAAAAAATCTACCAAAATACATTCAAGGCTCCATTTACAGATCATGATGACACTGCAGAATGAATGGGCTCATAGGGCCCCACTGACCTGGCATATGCCAAAAGAGTCCTATGGCACACACACGGGGTATATAAAGATATACTGTGTAGTGGACTAAGATAGTAATGACTCCATGGGTCAATGCTGGCACCTCTCGGGGTTAAAACCAGTCCATGGGTCCATATTGGGGTTCCTACTGTTCCATGTATCAATACTGGGTTTAGCACTAATCCATAGGTCAATACTGGGGTTACCACTAATCCATATATCAATACTGGGGTCACCACTAATCCATAGGTCAATACTGGGGTCACCACTAATCTATAGGTCAATACTGGGGTTACCACTAATCCATAGGTCAATACTGGGGTTACCACTAATCCATAGGTCAATACTGGGGTTACCACTAATCCATATATCAATACTGGGGTCACCACTAATCCATAGGTCAATACTGGGGTTACCACTAATCCATGGGTCAATACTAGGTTACCACTAATCCATAGGGCAATACTGGGGTTACCACTAATCCATAGGTCAATACTGGGGTTACCACTAATCCATAGGTCAATACTGGGGTTACCACTAATCCATGGGTCAATACTGGGGTTACCACTGCTCCATAGGTCAATACTAGGGTTACCACTATTCCATTGATCAATACTGGGTTTACCACTAATCCGTGGGTCAATACTGGGGTTACCACTAATCCATGGTCAATACTGGGGTTACCACTAATCCATGGGTCAATACTGGGGTTACCACTAATCCATGGGTCAATACTGGTGTTACCACTAATCCATTAGTCAATACTGGGTTTACCACTAATCCATGGGTCAATACTGGGGTTACCACTAATCCATGGATAAATTCTGGGGATACCACTGATCCATGGGTCAATACTAGGGTTACCACTAATCCATGGGTCAATACTGGTGTTACCACTAATCCATGGGTCAATACTAGGTTACCACTAATCCATGGGTCAATACTGGGTTTACCATTAACCCATAGGTCAATACTGGGGTTAGCACTATTCCATGCGTCAATACTGGGGTTACCACTAATCTATGGTCAATACTGAGGTTCCCACTAATCCATGGGTCAATACTGGGGTTACCACTAATCCATAGGTCAATACTGGGGTTACCACTAATCCATGGGTCAATACTGGGTTTACCATTAATCCATGGGTCAATACTGGGGTTACCACTAATCCATAGATCAATACTGAGGTTCCCACTAATCCATGGGTCAATATTGGGGTTACCACTAATCCATGGGTCAATATTGGGATACCCACTAGTCCATAGGTAAATACTGAGGTTACCACTAATACATGGGTGAATATTGGGGTACCCACTGGTCCTTGGTCCAATATTGGGGTAATCACTAGTCGATAGGTCAATACTGGATTTCCCACTAATACATAGGTCAATACTGGCAGTGGTGTTGCGACCCGGGTGTGGGGGGGTGCGGCCCAGTGCCACCAACCTAATGGGGTGACACCAAGATGCTCCGCAGCACCCACTGTGTGTGTGTATGTGACTGTGGGTGACGCTGTGTGTGTGTGTGACTGTGTGATGCTGTGTGTGTGACTGTGTGTGTATGTGACTGTGTGTGACGCTGTGTGTGTGTGTGACTGTGTGTGTGTGACTGTGTGTGTGTATGTGACTGTGTGTGACGCTGTGTGTGTGTGACTGTGTGTGTGACTGTGTGTGTGTATGTGACCGTGTGTGACGCTGTGTGTGTGTGACTGTGTATGTGACTGTGTGACGCTGTGTGTGTGTGACTGTGTGTGTATGTGACTGTGTGTGTGTGACTGTGTGACGCTGTGTGTGTGTGACTGTGTGTGTGACTGTGTGTGTGTGTGACTGTGTGTGTGTATGTGACTGTGTGTGATGCTGTGTGTGTGACTGTGTGTGTGACTGTGTGTGTGTGACTGTGTGTGTGATTCTGTGTGTGTGTGTGTATGTGACTGTGTGTGTGTGTGTATGTGACTGTGTGTGTGTTGCAGGGGGACCCAGGACAGGAGCTTTAAGCTACACCCCTGCCCACAATCATTTCTTGTATTGGAATTATGTAGGAGGCCTTCTGGTGTGCCAAGTATGCCTTATTTTCTGTGTGTGTGTGTGTTTGTGTGTGTGTGTGTGTGTGACTGTGTGTGTGTGTATGTGACTGTGTGACTCTGTGTGTGTGACTGTGACTCTGTGTGTGTGTCTGTCTGTGAGTGTGTGTCTCTCTAACTGTGTGTGTCTGTGTTTGTGTGTGTGTCTCTCTGTGTTTGTGGTAGTATTATATTCAGAGGGCGCAGTTTTTGGTAGTATTATATTCAGAGGGCGCAGTGGGTGGTAGTATTATTCAGAGGGTACAGTATGTGGTAGTATTATATTCAGAGGGTACAGTATGTGTTGGTATTATATTCAGAATATACAGTGTGTGGTAGTATTATATTCAGGGGTACAGCATGTGGCAGCTTTATATTCAGAGGGTACAGTATGTGGTAGTATTATATTCAGAGGGTACAGTGTGTGGCGGTATTATATTCAGGGGTACAGTATGTGGCAGATTTATATTCAGAGGGTATAGTATGTGTTGGTATTATATTCAGAATGTACAGTGTGTGGTAGTATTATATTCAGGGGTACAGCATGTGGCAGCTTTATATTCAGAGGGTACAGTATGTGGTAGATTTATATTCAGAGGGTACAGTATGTGGTAGTATTATATTCAGAGGGTACAGTGTGTGGCGGTATTATATTCAGGGGTACAGTATGTGGCAGATTTATATTCAGAGGGTACAGTATGTGTTGGTATTTATATTCAGAATGTACAGTGTGTGGTAGTATTATATTCAGTGGGTACGGTGTATGGAAGGTTTATAATCAAAGAGTATAGTGTATAGTAGTATTATATTTAGAGGATACAGTGTCTGGCAGGTTTATAATAATACTTGTTTTCATATAGAGGATCAGAATGCGCTGACATAGTGAGGAGACGTCTGGGCGTCACATTCTGCAGAGAGAAGTTTTAGCTGGAACAAGTCCTGGCGGTATGTACCATCTGAATTAGATAAGGAAAGACTATAGAGAAGACGTCACCTGTAGTCACTGATATCATTGTGTATTACCCTCGCTATAGAGAAGACATCACCTGTAGTCACTGATATAATTGTGTATTCTCCTCACTATAGAGAAGACATCACCTGTAGTCACTGATATCATTGTGTATTCTCCTCACTATAGAGAAGATGTCACCTGTAGTCACTGATATCATTGTACATTCTCCTCACTATAGAGAAGACGTCACCTGTAGTCACTGATATCATTGTGTATTCTCCTGACTATAGAGAAGACGTCACCTGTAATCACTGATATCATTGTGTATTCTCCTCACTATAGAGAAGACGTCACCTGTAATCACTGATGTCATTGTACATTCTCCTCTCTATAGAGAAGACGTCACCTGTAATCACTGATATCATTGTGTATTCTCCTCACTATAGAGAAGACATCACCTGTAGTCACTGATATCATTGTGTATTCTCATCACTATAGAGAAGACGTCACCTGTAGTCACTGATATCATTGTGTATTCTCCTGACTATAGAGAAGATGTCACCTGTAGTCACTGATATCATTGTGTATTCTCCTCACTATAGAGAAGACGTCACCTGTAGTCACTGATATCATTGTGTATTCTCCTCACTATAGAGAATACGTCACGTCACCTGTAGTCACTGATATTATTGTGTATTCTCCTCACTATAGAGAAGACGTCACCTGTAGTCACTGATATCATTGTGTATTCTCCTCACTATAGAGAAGACGTCACCTGTAATCACTGATATCATTGTGTATTCTCCTCACTATAGAGAAGACGTCACCTGTAGTCACTGATATCATTGTGTATTCTCCTCACTATAGAGAAGATGTCACCTGTAGTCACTGATATCATTGTGTATTCTCCTCACTATAGAGAAGACGTCACCTGTAGTCACTGATATCATTGTGTATTCTCCTCACTATAGAGAAGACGTCACCTGTAGTCACTGATATCATTGTGTATTCTCCTCACTATAGAGAATATGTCGCCTGTAGTCACTGATATCATTGTGTATTCTCCTCACTATAGAGAAGACGTCACCTGTAATCACTGATATCATTGTGTATTCTCCTCACTATAGAGAAGACGTCACCTGTAGTCACTGATATCATTGTGTATTCTCCTCACTATAGAGAAGATGTCACCTGTAGTCACTGATATCATTGTGTATTCTCCTCACTATAGAGAAGATGTCACCTGTAGTCACTGATATCATTGTGCATTCTCCTCACTATAGAGAAGATGTCACCTGTAGTCACTGATATCATTGTGTATTCTCCTCACTTTAGAGAAGACGTCACCTGTAATCACTGATATAATTGTGTATTCTCCTCACTATAGAGAAGACGTCACCTGTAGTCACTGATATCATTGTGTATTCTCCTCACTATAGAGAAGACGTCACCTGTAGTCACTGATATCATTGTGTATTCTCCTCTCTATGTCCTATCAGAGCTGTAGTCGCTTGTCAGTTCTACAATTATGGTGAGTGAAACTACAACTCCCAGCATAACCTCACCACTGCTCAAAGGAGTACTCTACTGGAAAACATTTTTTTTTTATCAACTGGTGCTACAAAGTTAAACAGATTAGTAAATTACTTCTATTTAAAAATCTTAATCCTTCCAGTACTTATTAGCTGCTGTATGAGCAATTCACAGGAAGTTCTTTTCTTTTTTAATTTATTTTCTGTCTGACCACAGTGCTCTGTGCTGACACTCTTTTTTATTATAAAAGTACAAAACACAAAACAAGTTCATTTCACTGTAACAAAATTAACAAAACTGAACATAAAAACAAACTATCCGTCTCAAAATAACAACTTAAACCTTCCTAACCGGCCAGCCCAGATAAACCAAAAATAAATGAATAAATAAATCATTACCTACTATAGTCCAACACACACACACACACACACACATATCTAATGAACATAAATAAAGCTTTCCTCGCTTGAATCAAAAACTAAAAATATCCAAACTAGGAAACATTACCACACTCCCCCCCCCCCTAAAAACAAAAATATGGCTAGCTGCCTTAACAAAAATAATCCAACTTGGATAACAAAATATATATATATACCCACAAACAAAAACTAATCCACACTGGGACACAAACATAAATATAGTGTACTCTTAACACTATACTATAATAACTGAAAACTGGTCCGACTGCCTTTCTCTCAAAATAATTATGACATTATACAAATAATAATAAAAAAATAAATAAAAAAAACTTCAATAAATAAAAAAAATTTTTCCCACTATACATAAAACCATACAGAATATACATAACAAAAAAAAACTCAATAACACAGAAAAACAACCTATACTAAACTATCCCACCACCCCCTCTGGACATGGGTCCATGAGTCCATAGGTCACAGTTTTTGTCCACAACTGACCCATACCAGACCCCCAAAATAGTACCCACTACAACAGTCCAGTCCAGGGTACACATCACCCCCCCCCCCAAAAAAAAAAAAGAAACCCCACCCAACCTAAAATACACCCCTACCCACCTAATGTAAACAGAACAATATATACAAAACAATATATACATACTCTACAACAAAGCAATATTAACAGTACAATACACCAAAACCACAAGGCCCAAGTTTGGTTGCCTGCAAGCTCTTTACAATCCATCCATAGAAAACAAAACAAAAGGCTAAGGTGACATGCATAGCCCCCACCAGGAAGAAGGATGGCAATCTTGATAAAATGAAATTTAAATTCCTCTCCCTATCAACCTCTAACCCTATCACTATCCCTTCATGAAACTGACCCTATACTCACCCTAAGATATATACACTATCCCTGGCCAAAATAAGGTTCTTCACCTTAAGGGCCTAGTACCTAGGGCACATCAAAAGAAAAACCTCTCCATAGGAGAGAAGCCCTATTGGTACCAAGACTGCCATACTCCAAAGACCTAATCTTCCCGAGGTCACCGGTGATATTCCTACAGACCTCCACCTCGGAGAGGACTTTCTGTTGGGTCGATACTAAGCACCGTGCATTCCACGTGTAGTACCTAACCACTAAACTAACTAAGAATAAAGTGCCCCAGTCTCGGCCACCCAGGGACCTGAATGCACCATAAGCCCACTCCGGATAGGTAAGGCCGGCAAGTTGACTCCAGTTGATGGAAGCGCCCACCCAGTTGTAAACCCCTATATTAAAAGGGACAATGAAGCAGGAAGTGGTCCATGCTTTCCAGCGTGTTCACACACTCTTCTCGGGGACATCCCCAGTTATCAGAGTTCCTACACTTCAGGTTGTCCCTTACATATAGCTTCCCCTGAAAGCAGCGCCAGGCCAAGTCCCAAAACTTCTGGGGGATCCTTTTCATGTTCAAAAGATACAACCCCACCCTCAGATCCCGACCTGGGCAGTCCCTGAGCGCCAGAGGCTTCTGGAAGTGGGTCAACAGAACCCGTTTGTCAAGGAACTGCCTTGACTGGGTCCTGATCTCCCACACTCCCAGACCTCACCGACGTATCGCCTTCAGAGTCGGGGTAGCGTAAGCCGGAAGATATCCATGGGGCGTACGGAGGTCCTTCACTCGCCCTCCTCTCTCCCATTCCTGGAAGAAAGGCCAAAACCATTCCCTGCAGGAGAGTACCCACGGAGGAGCCCTCTCTTTCCAGAGGTTGCAATGTTGGCTTTCAAGAAGGTGTTTGTTAAGAACACCACAGGGTTTACCATAGATAAACCCCCTAGTCTCCTTGTGCGGTACGGAACCTCTCTCTTGACTAGGTTCATCCTGTTCCCCCATAACAGTTGGAAAAACAGGCTGTAGATCCTAGTATAGTAAGCCTCTGGTAAGATACATACACTGCCCAGATAGATAAACAAGAGGAGCAGGTACGATTTGATCAGGTGTACCCTTTCCCTGAGGGTCATAGACCAACCCTTCCACTGGTCCACCTTCTGAGCGGCATCCTGGAGCTTACCATCCCAGTTTTTGGTGGGATAATCATCCTGGCCGAATGTGATGCCTAAGACTTTTGCTGACTCTTGGGGCCCTGGAAGAGTGTCCGGGAGATCAAACGTGGGATCTCCCCCTCCCAGCCAGAGACTCTCACACTTATCCCGGTTGATCTTAAACCCGGATGCCTCCGAGTAGCGGTCCACCTCTAACATCACCACATCGACCTCCTCTCTTGAGGAGACGAAAATAGTGACATTGTCAGCGTATATAGGTGCAGTATATGGGAGCAATATATAGGGGCAGTATATGGGGGCAGTATATGGGTGCAGTATATGGGAGCAGTATATAGGTGCTGTATATGGGAGCAGTATATAGGTGCTGTATATGGGAGCACTATATGGGTGCTGTATATGGGAGCAGTATATAGGTGCAGTATATGGGAGCAGTATATGGGTGCTGTATATGGGAGCAGTATATAGGTGCAGTATATAGGTGCAGTATATGGGAGCAGTATATGGTAGCAGTATATGGGTGCTGTATATGGGAGCAGTATATAGGTGCAGTATATGGGAGCAGTATATGGGTGCAGTATATAGGAGCAGTATATGGGAGCAGTATATAGGTGCTGTATATGGGAGCAGTATATGGGTGCTGTATACGGGAACTTCACAGCTCTCCTCAGCCGGAGCTGCCGCTGCACGGGCGAAGGCGCTAGGACAACGGCTGAAAGGGTGTCCGAGGACACCACACAGGTGGCACCGGATCTGCCTACAGGATGCGGCCAGATGACCCACCCCACCACACAAAGCACAGACCTGCACAGTACAGGCTGCGCTAAAGTGGGTGGGGCTGCCACACCTGTGACAGACCTTAGGCTGCCCCTGGTAGAAGACCTGGATCCTATCACGTCCAAGGAAGGCGGCTGACGGTATGTGGGCAACTGTACTCCCTGAACGCTTGAGTTTGACGGAAAATGTCCAGGCCCCGGACCAGATCCCGTGCTCATCTAAGTTTTTCTTGGGCATGTCCGTCACATCCCCATACCGACCAAGCCAGGTCATGATGTCATAACAAGAAAGCGACTCCTTACGGGTCAAAACGGTAACTTTCTTGACAGAGTTCTGACGGAAAATCGCCTTGACGGCAAAATCCCGCCAGCCGGGCTCGTTCTTTGCCACTTCGTAGTTTGACCAGAAGAGTTCGAGACCCTCTGGCCGTACGAAACTGACATCAAACTCGGATGAACCGTAGGGGTGAATGAGGGCAAAGATGTCACTTGCCCTGAATTCCATCTGAAGGAGAAGCTCAACCACTTTAGAGCGAGGTGGGCACGCATCCTCGCCCCTCCAAATCAGACGGACCACATTCCTACGGTTACTGTCCTGCCCGGTTGTCGGGAGGGACCAGACCACCTCCCAATTCCGCTCTCAGAAAGCCCCCAAACCGTGCCTCTCTATCCAGAAAGACAGGTCGACCTCACCCCTTCCCTCTACCTGGATCGACCTGTCGCCCCTGCGTAGAGCCTCCAGGAGGCGCTGTTGCAAGTGGCCTCCAGAGCTGGACAGAGACGGGGACCCCCCTGAACCCCCGGCAGTGACATTGGCATAGCTCCTAGAAGCAGTCACTACCGGGGGGGGGGGGCAGCCAGACCAGACCCAGACCCAGAACGGTCAGTACAGCCACTCACACCACTACTCCCATCTTTATTCCCATTCATACCCGACTTTCCACTCTTACCACTACTAGTCCCACCATCATTCACTCCACTTACACTCCCACATGCACTCCTCTCATCCACAACACTACTACACTCAGCATTCTCACATCCTCCACTCATTCCCTGCCTAACAGATTCTGGGCTGGCTGGGACTTGTAGTATAGCTGGTTTAATAATGTTCTTTGCTGTCTTAGCTGTTGCTGGGGTTGACGCCAAGGGCTCCTCCTCCATGGGCGATGTCCCTTCTGGAGTCTGGAGCTGCCCCCCCCGGACGCACCCCAGCTCCGCCCACACTCTCTGACACACAGGGAATCCCCACCGTGCCAGCTGTGCCCGTCCGCACGGGCTCTGCAGCAGACTCTGACACCCGGACACTCCCCTCCCTCACAGAAGAGTGCCCCGCAGAGCCCACAGAACATATAGTACTCGGAGGACCGCCCCCTGAGCACCTGGACCCACCATTCTCTGCCAACTGCGCCCGGACACTCCTCCCCTCACAGGGGAGTGCCCCGCAGCGCTGGTAATGCCCACAGCACTCGGGGAACCGCCCCCCGAGCATGCAGCGGCATAGCTTGCCTCGCCACTTCCCACCATGAGCCCATCCTGCCCCTCCCTATCGGCAGGATGGGTGGGCTTCACATCTATTGTGCCTACAACCTTATCAGACGCCATGCTGTACCCCCCTTGCTGGCCCCGGTCCATGACAGGAACGGGGTCTGGCAGTTTGGGGGGCCCAGCAGCCTGAACCAACTTCACAGCTGGCCCAGACTGCTTGAATGAATGAAAAACAAAAGATACAGTTTCCTGAACTTTCTGCTTCTTCCTTTTCTTCACTACATCATTCTTGCCAAGATCTTCACCAAAGGCAAAATCCTCAAAGCGGGTAGGTGACTCCTGCTGCACAATAGCTCTCAGCAAACCCCCACTAGCTGCGTCCTCTTCACAGCTATCCTCCATCTCCCCATCACTGGAAGGTAACGCCACTTGATAGGTCTCAGGGTAGCTATCTTGGGGGGGCCGGGGGTCACATGCACCAGGGGCAGCATCCCCCTCGCTCTCCACAGCTTCACCTGACTCTCCATCACCTTCCTCCTCTCCATCTTCCTCCTCACTGCTGTCCTCATGGCTGTCTGCACATGCATGCAGGTTTTTAAATCTTTCATTGTTAGTAAGTTTTTCTTTAAAGAACCCTGCATCCTCAGCAATGTTCCTTCTGGCCTCCTCCACCTCAGCCACCTTTGCCTTAAGAGCCCGCACCTGAGCAGTAAACTTCTGCCTCTTACCTGTAGAGGCATTGTCAGCCTGGTAGCGTGAAAACTTCAGGTCTTCCCTCAGGCTCCTAAGTTTTCTTCCCAACTCTTCATACTCCGCCATCTTGGATTGGATCCGTGACCCATACATCTCCAGAGACTCCCTTGGACCCCGTACCCCCCATTGCTGGGGTTCAGGGGTAGCAGAAGGTCCGCTGTTCTTGGCTGTAGCCTTGCGTCCTTCGGGTTTGGACGGGGGAGCGGGCTCCGCATTTCTGCGGGCCCTGCTGGAACGCCTCACCCCGACCTTGGAACCGGCTGTAGATGCTATCTTCCCCCCTCTCGCCAGCCGGGAACGAGAGGTAGAAGCCCGAGACTCCCTTGGCTCCATGCAGGAAAGCTCTCCCCAGGGGCCTGCCACACCCCTGGGAAGGCAGGTGAAAAACGCTGCTTCCCTCTGTGTGGAAGTCTGGAGCTCAAAGGAGACACACCCGACAACTTCACACACTGAAACTGCTGTGTTCACAGGATGTGCTCTGTGCTGACACCTCTGTCCATGTCAAGAACAGTCCATAGTAGGAGCAAATCCCCATTGCAAACCTCTCCTGCTCTGGACAGTTCCTGACATGGACAGAGGTGTCAGCAGAGAACACTGTGTTTAGACTGGAAAGAACTACACAACTTCCTGTGGAGCATACACCAGCTTATGAGTACTGTAAGGATTAAGATTTTAAATAGAAGTAATTTAAAAATCTGTTTAACTTTCTGGCACCAGATGATATAAAAGTAAATGTTTTTATATCTGGTATATCTGATTATTATACTGGAATTTCTCACAATGCACTACAACAGTGGTGTCTGTCACAACAGGCTAAAAACTTACTGGTGGGAGGGGGTAGGTATGGGGGTGACACCATTTTCTACCGCACCGGGTGACACCAACCCTGCCGGATTAGCAGATTAAGTCTCATTGGTGCTCAGTTGCAATATGTTGGGATTTGTGGAAATTAACCTCACTATCTATATACTTTGTATAATGGTTAATATACTTGATAAATTGGTAGAGATTTAGTAGGTCTCTCCTGAGGACGCCACATAATTGTGGCAGAAACACGTCAAGAGCTTTATTATTGAGAGAGAGCCATATTGTTCATTCTTTGAGCCACACTGTTGGACAACTATTGTTGGGTGAATAAATGGACCCTAATAAGGGCATATTATCATCCTTTGATTGTATTGTTGGCCGGTTGCCGGGGGTAACGACATTTCGGCAAAGGAGTAGACACACTGCTAATGGATAAGAGCCACGGTGAGGGACGACAACTGTTGACGAGTCTTCAGACAGACCAAATTGGCAACAAAACACCGGACAAACCCGGTCAGTTTTAATATTTATTATTATTTGGGGTTTGGATTTGTGCACAACATGGTGTTTTTTACATACGTTATTAAAAGTTTAGATTTCAGCACCTCCCCACTGTACTTGCTGTATTCTAGTACATTTTTGTTTATCGTCCATGGGTCAGCACTTGCCAAGCTTAGGGTTACAACCATTTCATTGGTCAATACTGGGGTCACCACCAGCCACTGTGTCAGCACTTAGGGCCCTATTAGATGGCCTCAAACAGCCCGTTGTGACGCCCATTTACCAAGCTCAATTATCATGGTGGGAGGGCCGTACAAGCGTCCTCTAGACTGTTTTGCAGTCCTTCGCTTCCATACATTCTGTAATAAATAAGGAGACGCACAATCAGATGACAGATGATAATTTCTTCATTCGGACGCTGATCCTTGGCCCTATTACACAGGGTGATCCATGTTACAGGGTCTTTACTACACTCACCATACTTGGGGTTGTCACCAGTTTGGGTCATTATTCTCCATGTCTGTGTATTATTAGGGGGAGCTGGGCATCACCAATGAGAATGACCAGCACACCATTCACACTAAAAAGATGGAGAGGATTATAGATGAACTGAGGTGCAGTAAAGAGTTAATATGCCCTCACCTCATAATAATAAGAAGATGTTGTGGGGCGGCCTTCTTGGTGATGCTCTCCTTTCCTTAGTCTTGTAGACGTCTCCCATAGTGTTATCCCTATCCATCATCTTGTCATTGGGATTCCAGATCCCTTTGAGTGCGGCATTCTGGGAGTCCGGCCAGTTCAGCCTCCTACCTCTCTCCGAATCCTTTAAATTCCGTTCTGCTCCAGAAGACCTCTAAATGATCAGAAGTATGGAAATAGAGGAAGACTTTATAGAACATCAAATGTGGCCCCTCCAGCCATTACACCCGCCATGATGGAAGGCTGAAGAAATGTCACCTGATTCTTCCTGCGCCTCCTGGTTCATGAGCAGAATGCTGCAACTACAGAAAAGACATGATGTGTCCAACCAATCCCGATGTCACCCGAGGGACCTCATTTTATGTCAAATAGAATCTATTGAGAATTTTTAAATAACTTGTGGGGTGAAATTAAAAACAAGCAATTCTATAATTATATTTTATGTTTTATTATTTAAAAAACAAACAAAAAAATTGCTTTCAATTGCCTAATTCTGTCCCTATAACTTTCCCCGGAGGACGTGTGGACGGATTTTCAGGTTTTCTGTGGGGTAGGTCGTTGAACTATTAACTCAGTTTTTTAGTGAACAGAAAGACTAAATAGATACACATAGGCCTCCATTTAAATCACCAACCACCCAAACCATCAATCAATCAATTTCCCAACAAGCCATCCCACCAAACTACCACAGTCCAACATGCTACCAGATGCCAACCAGCCACCTGACCAAACAGCCCAACAACCAATCCACCACGTTAAACATCCTACCAACCTACAAGCTTCTTAACAAACCGACCCACCAACCACCTAATTAACCAGTCCCACAAACCATGCGACCAGCCTACTCATCATACCAATCTACCAGCCACCCAATGACTGAACCCACCAACCAACCAATCAACCCAACCCAACCCAACAAACCAGCCCAATAACCTACCAGCTACCCAACCAACTAGCCCACCAAATACCTATCCATCAACCCCAATAACCTTCCCACCAACTTACTATATGAAACATTCTACCAACCTATCAGCTACTTAATGAACAGGCCCACCAACAACCCAACGAACCAGCCCAACAACCATCCCACCAACCTGTCAGCTACCCAATCAACTAGTGCACCATATACCCATCCAACGACCCCAATAACCATCCCACCCACTTACTCTGTCAAACATCCTACCAACCTACCAGCTGCTCAATAACCAGGCCCACCAACCACCTAACCAACTAATCCAACAACCATCCCACCAACCTACTCTGTCAAACATCCCATTAACCAGCTACCCAACGGCTGGGCTCTCCAACCAACCAATCAACAACCCAACAAACCAACCCAGCAACCATCTCAGATTGGAGAATTATTAGATTTATCTCAAAAGCTACCCATTGTAGGTGGGTATCAGCTGTATAAAGATAGCTTATACCAAACAACATGACACACATGTATAGGCATCCTATGAAATTACAGATGAATCTGGAGACGACTACTTATTACGATGCTTTAGTAGTTATTAGCACAGTGTGTGAACTGATTCGTATCTGGAGTAGCCTTCTACACAGCATCTGAGGTGGAATTTGAGGAGTGTGGGAATGGTGCCCCGCTGATGTGTGTTTTGTTTCCGTCACCATGGTAACACATCTCTATGGCATTACTTTGCTTCTTTACTATATCACTTTTATCGTGATTTACATTCTTTTTTTTTTTGTCTTAACACTGGGATATAAAATGAAAATATTGAATCCGCCGTAGCAGAACTAATTACAGAGATGCAATCGTCGTTATTTATGTCCTGTAGGTCCAGACTTATGTAAGGCACCCATAGACGTTCATTATTAGTAATTCCATCCTAATTTCCTCAGGATTTAGTGCGGCCCACAGCTCGGCACTCGCTTCCACCAGAGGCCGGCCGGGCACAAGTGTGAGAACCCTCCCCCCGAACAATGAAGTCTGAGCAGTGTATATAATAAGACGGTGGTAAGAGATCGCCCCAGTGCGAAGCGGCGGATATTAATAATAGCTAATGTTCAGCAGGTGATAACTGACGGCCGATCCCCACCCATTCACCAAGGTCTTCTCCGGGGAAATCTAGGAATTGGAAAACCGTGGCTAATGCCTCATGAATAAAGAAAATAATTCATAATAATACATTGTAAAATAATATGTAAGATAGATATGAGATAGACGGGTGAGCAGTCCTCAGTTGTAGGTAAAATAGTGTAATGTATAACTGGACTATCCTTCACCCACTATATAAAAGATATGGGAAACAATACGTGGTGATGGACACCTTAATGAATGTGCTCGGGAAATGTTACATCCAATGAATATGATCAATAATTTCCTTATAGTCGCAGTCATATGAAAACTGAACAGCATAGTGTGAGCACTACCCTATGAATCCAGAGCATTATAAGCCTTATTTACCACATTACATTTATTATGGACTAAATCCTGGCCTAGATCGGAAATTTCAGGATTCAGACCACAGATTGTCTCTTCATTACTTAATATCATAAATAAAAATATATTTTGTAATGATAATGGTTTTACTTAGGTTGTCTCAGCTCACTAATAAACTGCCCAACCAATCAGCCGCCCAAACAATTACCAAACCACTAACCAGCCACCCAACCTACTAACCAATCATCCAACCAACCAAGTCATCAACCAATCACCCAACCTATGAACCAACCAATTAACCAATCAACGACCCAACCAACCAGTCCACCAATTAACAAGCCACTAACCAGCCACCCAACCTACTAACCAATCATCCAACCAACCAACCAAGTCATCAACCAAGCACCCAACCTATGAACCAATCACCCAACCAATCAACAACCCAACCAACCAGTCCACCAACCAATAACCAACAAACTAACCAGCCACCCAACCTACTTACCAATCACCCAACCAAATAACCATGTTTGAATCAAGCACCCAAACCACCAACCAATCGACTACCTATCCAAGCAGCCCACCAACCAACCACCCAAGCAATCAGCCATCAAACCTACTACCCAACTAACTAGGCACTCAACCCATTAACCAATTAACTACACAACAATCCAGCCCACGAACCACCCAGCACAAACAAACAGCAAGCTAGGTGATACACTAAACAACCAACCCAATCTGTCTAGTGGACGTGTCCGGAAAGCTTTAGAGGGAGCTGGTAGGTGAAGGTCTTTAGTTGCCCTGATTAATGGTGGAAAACACATAGTAATGAGGTTCATCTGACCTCCTATTGGCAATTTAACAGTATTCCAGGCCCCTATACAAAGCAGATTTGCAGCCAAATACTTAGAATAATGTCGTCCCAGTGAGTTCTCACACATAAGTCACTATGTGTATTTTTCCCTTTCCTGATCATAAGTCAAGATGAAAAATGGCTCAAGTCTTCAGGATTTTACATCCCTCATAAAGCACCTGAGGAGGAGTCTATTTAGCTGTCACCAGCTTTTATGGTGACACCTTCTTTAATGACGGTCGTTCCACCAGTCGGGATGACATGCTGGATAAGACGTCTCTGTTGTTTACACAGGACATGGTCTAATATTAAACCTGCGTCACAGCTAGAATATGAACGGGAAGAGGCCGAAGGAGCAGGTGGTGGAACATAAGATGCCGAAGACCTGGTAGACTGGCTCATAGAAGACGTAGCAAATCCTTCGGAATCTTACCTTCTCCACCTGACCATGTAAAAATCACCATGTTTACTGAATTCAACCGTGTGAGTATAATAAAGGAATTGTGATGTGGCCAACCCTGTGAGACTCAACACCCCCATTCCATAGTACCATCATGTTGTACCGGTTCCTCTAGGTTTTCCTAATGGAAAGTGATTCATAGTTCGTCAATACCTAAATAGGGGGAAGAATTACCTCATCTGTCCTATCACATGGAAATCTGAAGGTCCCACATTACTTGGCCCAAAGTGGTGATGACAAACGATGGAAAATTGTCGGGTGAGCGACCCGCTGGGCACAGGCTAAGTTCTTGACTCATCCTTGTTCAGTCTTTATTTCTGTAGACTGAAGTTCCTGTTATTTCCCCCATTTGATCTCGTAGATCAGTAACTGATCAGTCTTGATTTCTCTCTCCAGTAGAGTCTCTTCATGTAATCCTAATGTTCAGAGGTCTTATTCCTGCACTTGGCACTACGGGGTCAACTAATCTGAAAACAAATTGTTGGAATGATAGGGGGATCACCAGGTTAGCTACTCCCCTCCTGAGACGTGACATTATTATCGGCCTTCCTACAAGACTACTACCCGTCATCCCCATTGGGTACCACACAAATTCTGAAAAAGAGTGTATTCAACATTATTTAGGGAGCCTTGTATAGGGACAATTCCCAAAGAGACTTTATTAGTGACCTCTCTGTTGGATCACAGTGACCTCTCAGTTAGGATCATGGTGACCTCTCCGTTGGGATCACAGTGACCTCTCAGTTGGAATCACAGTGACCTCTCTGTTGGGATCACAGTGACCTCTCAGTTGGAATCACAGTGACCTCTCTGTTGGGATCACAGTGACCTCTCAGTTGGGATCACAGTGACCTCTAAGTTGGGATCACAGTGACTTCTCAGTTGGGATCACAAAGACCTCTCCATTGGGATCACGATGGTCTCTCAGTTGGGATCACAGTAACCTCTTAGTTAGGATCACAGTGACCTCTCCGTTAGGATCATGGTGACCTCTAAATAGGGATCACAGTGACCTATCCTTTTGGATCACAGTGATCTCTCAATTGGGATCACAGTGACCTCTCAATTGGATCACAGTAACCTCTTAGTTAGGATCATGGTGACCTCTACATTAGGATCACAGTGACATTTCAGTTGGGATCATGGTGACCTCTCCTTTGGGATCACAGTGATCTCTCAGTTGGGATCACAGTGACCTCTCAATTGATTCACAGTAACCTCTTAGTTAGGATCACGGTGACCTCTCCATTGGGATCACAGTGACCTCTCAGTTGGGATCACAGTGACCTCTCCGTTGGGATCACAGTGACCTCTCAGTTGGATCACAGTGACCTCTCAGTTGGGATCACAATGACCTCTTAGTTGGGATCACAGTGACCTCTCCGTTGGGACCACAATGACCTCTCCCTTGGGATCACAGTGACCTCTCAGTTAGGATCACAATGACCTCTTCTTTGGGATCACAGTGACCTCTCAGTTGGGATAAAAATGACCTCTCCTTTAGGATCACAGTAACCTCTCAGTTAGGATCATAATGACCTCTTAGTTGGGATCACAGTGACCTCTCCATTGGGACCACAATGATGTCTCACTTGGGATCATGATGACCTCTCAGTTGGGATCACAATGACCTCTCCTTTAGGATCACAATGACCTCTCCTTTGGGATCACAGCGACCTCTCAGTTGGGATCACAGTGACCTCTCAGTTGGGATAAAAAATGACCTCTCCTTTAGGATCACAGTGACCTCTCAGTTAGGATCACAACGACCTCTCCATTGGGATCACAGTGACGTCTCAGTTAGGATCACAGTGACCTCTCCGTTGGGGATCACAGTGACCTCTCAGTTGGGATCACAGTGACCTCTCAGTTGGAATCACAGTGACCTCTCAGTTGGGATCACAAAGACCTCTCCATTGGGAATACAGTGATCTCTCAGTTGGGATCACAGTGACATCTCAGTTGGATCACAGTGACATTTCAGTTGGGATCACGGCGACCTCTCCATTGGGATCACAGTGATCTCTAAGTTGGGATCACAGTGACCTCTCAGTTGGCATCACAGTGACCTCTCAGTTGGATACACAGTGACCTCTCAGTTAGGATCACGGTGACCTTTCCGTTAGGATAATGGTGACCTCTCCATTAGGATCATGGTGACCTCTCCATTAGGATCACGGGGACCTTTCCGTTAGGATCATGGTGACCTCTTCATTGGAATCACAGTGACCTCTTAGTTGGGATCACAGTGACCTCTTCGTAGGGATCACAATGACCTCTTGATTGGGATCACAATGACCTCTCACTTGGGATCACGATTAGTGTTGCTCACGAATATTTGCAATTTGAATTTTAATCACGAATATCGCATATTCACGAATCGCAAATATTGCAAATATAGCCCTATATATTCGAAATTGTGAATATTTGTTTTTCCCGTATATGCGCATATTTGCGTATGTGAGTATTCGCATATGCGCATATGTGAATATTCGCATATGCGAATATTCACATACGTGAATATTCGCATATTCCTTCTTTTCACTTATGGGCCAAATAGAATGATGCAAATACACTTGTCAGAGGTTATCAACAACATCCTTAGCAACCAATTGTAAAGTTGCCCACCCCCTTACTGTTTTTTTCCTCGAATACGTGAATATTCACATATGCGAATATTCGCATATGCGAATATAATGAAAACACAAAATTCGTCTATATATTCGCAAAATATCGCGAATTCGAATTTGGGCAATGCCGCTCATCACTAATCCCGATGACCTCTCAGTTGGGATCACAATCACCTCTCTGTTGGGATCACGATGACCTCTCAGTTAGGATCACAATGACCTCTCCATTGGGATCACAGTGACCTCTCAGTTGAGATCACAGTGACCTCTCAGTTAGGATCATGGAGACCTCTCCGTTGGGATCACAGTGACCTCTTAGTTGCATCACAGTGACCTTTCAGTAAGGATCACAGTGACCTCTCAGTTGGATCACAGTGACCTCTCAGTTAGGATCATGGAGACCTCTCCGTTGGGATCACAGTGACCTCTTAGTTGGATCACAGTGACCTTTCAGTAAGGATCACAGTGACCTCTCAGTTGGATCACAGTGACCTCTCAGTTAGGATCATGTGACCTCTCCATTGGGATCACAGTGACCTCCCAGTTGGGATCACTTTGACCTCTCAGTTGGGATCACAGTGACCTCTCTGTTGGGATCACAATGACCTCTTAGTTGCAATCACAGTGACCTCTCCATTGGGATCACAATGACCTCTCCGTTGGGATCACAGTGTCTCCAACTATGACCTTTGTTGGACTCTTCCACCCATATCATTCTGTAGAGTTATAATACTCGCAAGATCAGTCCAAGTCCATAATGAGCTGCACCTTTTGGCTTGAAGGCAAAGAAAACAAATGATAGAATATGGAACCATTTTTTATCTGATACGAGTTCTCCACCGCCAGCATGACAGGCCAACCACCGCAACACCAAACACCAGAAACCAAGACCCTAATAAAATAAAAGGCATTATCCCCTGGAAAAAGTTACGGCAGTGAATTCTGATCCGCTGTGTACCATCTGTGGATCGGAGTATCGTTTTAACAGTTCTCTTCCAAAAAGGTTCATAATTTCTAATAATAAAGAGCCCGGGGCAAATAATTACGATCCAGGAACTGGAATGGGTCGATGTTCCTCACCAGGCTTTAAAGAACGTGCCATGACTAAATGGAATTTACTGTAGATTCACTTATTATATTTAAGGGCTGGAACCTCCATGAAGAAACTATCTTGATTTGAAGGAATGTGTCTGACAGCTCGATGGAAAATCTCATCATGGTGGACAACAGCGCGGAGCCCAAAATACAAAGAAAAGGCTCCATTAAGAGGGCTCTCATTTCTGAAAATGGACAAAACTGGGACAACATTTGAGAAATGTTGCCTAATATTATATATATCCTGTGCATTGTGCACTGTAAATAAGCCTGTAGGTCAAGGATATGTGGGAGATTAGCTCTGTAGAACCAGTCAAGTAGCAGCACGATTGCAGTCTGAGACAGGGAAACTGAAGTAACATTTAAACATGGGATTCTTCTGTCTTTAGTTTTTAGTAACAAAATAAATCCTGCCTTTACACTCATGAAGACATTTGCATAAACACAAAATAAATCCTGGTTATCCAGCACTAACTGTACAATCTCTTCCCTGTCTATACATGTGACTTACTACCAGTCACCCAACAAACCAGTCACCAAATGTGTTACTAATAGAGATCACAAAGTCTACTATTAAAGGCTGCAAACCTCCAGGTGCAGGTTCCTCACAGCCCCACAAGCAGACTGACTCTTGCCTATTTTTAAAGTACAGAGATGAGCTGTCTTCAGCACCTGTGCTGATTTGGGCTAGTCTGAAAACCTGGAGTGGCCTAAGAAGGGAAATAATTGCCCCACTACCAAATCTGTGATTCATCCCATAAAAATTCAAGCCTGATAACAGGATTTACAAATGTCTTTAGTAAACTAAGTCTCGCCAGCTTTCCCAGGATGAGATATGTCCTTCCTGAAACCTGGTGTCCACATACGACAGATACCTTGGGAAACATAGCGATCTCCATCCCCAATCCTATCACTGTCTCACAGATATTTTATATATGACTGGTGTAATAATAAAATGAACATTTCACAATATCAAGAAGGAGTCTGGAGGAGGAGGAGGACAGAGGAGTCTGGAGGGAGGAGAACAAAGGAGTCTGGAGGAGGACAGAGGGGTCTGGAGGAGGACAGAGGAGCCTGGAGGAGAAAGATTGAGGAGTCTGGAGGGAGGAGAACAGAGGAGTCTGGAGGAGGAGGACAGAGGAGTCTGGAGGAGGAGGACAGAGGAGTCTGGAGGAGGAGGACAGAGGAGTCTGGAGGAGGAAAACAGAGGAGTCTGGAGGAAGGGACTGAGGAGTCTGGAGGAGGAGGACAGGGGAGTCTAGAAAAGGAGGACAAAGGAGTCTGGAAGAGGCAGAGGAGTCTGGTGTAGACAAATCATCATGGAGAAGGACAGAGGAGTCTGAAGGAGAGGGTCGAGGAGACTAGAGGAGGAGACACAGAAGTCTGGAGGAGGGGACAGAGAAATCTGGAGGAGGAGGACAGAGGAGTTTGGTGGAGACAAATCAGCATGGAGGATGAAGAAAGAGGAGTCTGGAGGAAGGGACAGAGGAGTATGGAGGAGGAGGACAGAGGAGTCTGGAGGAAGAGACAGAGGAGTCTGGAGGAGGAGGACAGGGGAGTCTAGAAAAGGAGGACAGAGAAGTCTGAAGAAGGGCAGAGGAGTCTTGAGAAGGGGACAGAGGAATCTGGAGGAGGAGGACAGAGGAGTCTGATGGAGTAGGACAGAGGAGTCTGGTGGAGGAGGACAGGAGGAGTCTAGAGGAGGAAGACAGAAGAGTCTGGAGGAAGGGACAGAGGAGTCTGGAGGAGGAGGTCAGAGGAATCTGGAGGAGGAGGTCAGAAGAATCTGGAGGAGGAGGACAGAGGAGCCTTAAGGATGGGAAATAAGTTGTCTGGAGAAGGGGCACAGAGAAATCTGGAGGAAGACAGAGGAGTCTTATAGAGAGGGCATAGAAGTCTGGCTGGAACAGAGACGTTTGGCAGCAAAAGAAGAGTTTTAAAGTGAACAGTAGAATTAAGAGAGGACAGAGAAGTCTGAATAGAATAGTCTTGAGGTGATAGAGGATGTTTTTGGATTAAAGGGGTACTCCGTTGCCCCAGTGCTCTGGCCATTTTTCTCAAAACCCTGGGAGTGAGAGGCGGGGGTTGGCCACACTCCCTCGTGACGTCATGCCAATTCTATGGGAGGGGGGCAGGATGGCCCTCCCATACACTTGTATTGATGGGGAGTGACACTACATCACAAGGGGCGTGGCAGTGACATCACAACCTCCGCAGCCCGCACCCAGCGTTCTAAACAAATGTCGGGTGCTGCACAGAGGTCGTGGGGGTCCCAGCTGCTTTACGCCCACAATCAGACATCTTATCTCCTATCCTCTGCCATTTCACATGATTTTTATAAACCTGCCTGGTTTTGTTAGAGTAACCCTTTAGAGTAGTGACAAGGAGATTTTTCATCTCTCACTGCTGTGATTGAGACCCTAACAGCTCCCTCTTATTTATCCTTCTCTACATTTCAAGGGGCAGGAACAGAGCTTGGCTGTTTACCAGTAGTACATGCATAGTTACTTACTCCCTTACCTCTCTGGCTGATCAGAGCACAGCACCTAATATTTGCTTTACCATGTAAGTGAAAGTGCTAAACAGGCTGGTACTGTGTTGGAGATGATTTACAGTATAGCAGTATGGATGGCAGAAGTACATACACAAGGGACAGGTGCACTGAGCTTTATAATGGTGAGAGTTGAGAGGGAAGCCGTGATTTATCTTTTATGTACATCATGGATCATCTTCAGCAGACAGGCTGGCTCAGCTTGCAGGCAGTAGTCCAGGTTTTTTCCAGCTCATAGCACATGCTAAGCTCCACCCCCCACTTCATATGTCCTGTCTCTTCACTAGCTAAGCCCCAGCCCCACGTTCTAAGTGGCCAAGTCTGTAGAGCTGTTTTTCTGGGGTAAGTAGTCATTTCGGCATGGGAACTGATTTATAAATATGATAGGAATCACATGGAGGGACAGGCTTTAAAACCACAGGGTGCAGACTCCAGAATAGCTGAGGATCCTCTGGGGGCCCTGCCATAATAATGGGCTCCAGCACAATACAACCCCAACTGGAGGTGACTTTGGAGCAATTGTCATTGGGGTCTATTGGGGAACATAATCTTTTAGAATTTGGGGATTTTTTTTTAATTGTAATGTGGAGCGTAGACTATTATTAGAGAATAATGTGGTTTATTGTATTTGGATTTTTGTTTCCTTCTTTTGTTGATGTGGCAGGCATGGGATAAGCTCCATCTTGGTTTACAAAAGCACAATGATGTGGGTCCTGTGATGCCGCCTACATTTCCCATGAATTCTCTGGTTTTGCAGACAGAGGATGTGGCGTCTCTTCACTGCACCTGGTCAACTCATCAGACTAATGGTGCTGGAGATCAGGGGAACTGAAAAGACTTATAAGAGGGTTGCTGTCAGTTCACACTATGTGCAGTTCTCATGCGTTTTCTTACTCAAAGTGCGTTTTTGAGAGAAATATTGTCATGGGGACATGTGTGAACACATCAGATGTATAAATACTGTATATCCTGATCCCATAGAGATAGCAGCAGTATATAGATAGAGCTGGAGGGGGAGGTGTATAACTAATATATATTCTGATCCCATAGAGATAGCAGCAGTATACAGATAGAGCTGGAGGGGAGGTGTATAACTAATATATATTCTGGTCCCATAGAGATATCAGCAGTATACAGATAGAGCTGGAGGGGGAGGTGTATAACTAATATATATACTGATCCCATAGAGTTAGCAGCAGTATACAGATAGAGCTGTAGGGGAGGTGTATAACTACTATATATCCTGATCCCATAAAGATAACAGCAGCAGTATACAGATAGAGGTAAAGGGGAGGGATATGATAGGTGATGATGTCATCCTGTAGTCCATAGGAATTCAGAGTCTGACCTCCTGTTGTTACCATTTGGTACCGGAAGATTTGGAGAGTCAGGAATGTTATCGCATGACCCAGTTACAGTAAGAACGTACATAGATGCAGCTGTGCTGGAATAAAACAGACGGTGCTGTATGACTAGTGATGATGAGTTTACATGATATGGAAAACAAAAACCAAAACCCTGGAGGAAAAAACCCAGGAGTGCTTCTTTAAGATTGCCCTTGGTTTTGAGGTTCACAATAAAGTCCTTGTTCTTCGGCCTCCATATTGTTTTGTACGTGGCCCCGTTCACGGTCCCCGTGGGGCCCCTCATTTACATGTAGATGGCTGCGGTCTGAGCAGGCGTGATGGATGTGAGATGTTTGTATGATGAACATTTGGGCTACTATAAGTCCCCTATTAATAATAACATCAACAGGGGGCGCCTGTGTGGCCCCTCCGCCCGGACCCCTCGGAGCTGTAAATACGGAGGGTCCTTCCCGCTCTTTTATCGTCTCCTGCGTGGCCCGCTCTCCTCGCACCTTGATGGTGGTTTGGACTTTTATACCTGTGTTTACACATGGCAGTGCTGGAGCGCCCCCGGCCGCGCTCATTGATGTATTTAGTGAGTGCCATGTCCCCGTGGGTGGATTTAACTAAGACTTGTGAACTCCAAGAAACTGACAAGCCGGGTGAGTCTTGGCAATGGTTCCAAACCTGGCTCAGCAACTCCCCGTCCTGAGACTTAGTAATGTTATTGTATAGTCAGACCGCACCTCGCGTAGTGCCGGCTCGCTCACCGTCTGCACACTGCTCATTATCTAATCTGATGTGTAAGTGTTAATGGGTCACAGTTTATGCAGCTCCCATCGGGGGTCCCGATCCCGTTCTGTAACGACATATGGAGAAAAAAACGAAAAGTCTTACTGAGCCGCTTCATGAGCGTGACGGATGTGTAATGTAAAGGCGCAGATGTAGCAGAGCTGACTCTCCTGTGAACTCCCAGTCCAGACCATGGCTCAGGATTTACATGCGTACGGCAAAAACATCTCTGAGCCGAACAACTCCTCCGCCATGACGGACAGTTCACTTATGGTGACAACCAAACTTCTCAAGTTCTGCTCATATCTTAGGTTCTTCCAGGATATCCGTGTTATGTGAGCCCCATCCCTGTCCTCATCCCTGTCCCCATTCTAATCCTCATCCTCATCTCCATCCTCATCCCCATCCTCATCTCCATCCTCATCCCCATCCTCATCCCTGTCCCCATTCTAATCCTCATCCTCATCTCCAGCCTCATCCCCGTCCTCATCTCCATCCTCATCCTCATCTCTGTCCTCACCCTCATCTCTGTCCTCATCCCCATCCTCATCCTCATCCTAATCCCCGTCCTCATCCCCATCCTCATCCTCATCTCTGTCCTCATGCCCATCCTCATCTCTGTCCTCATGCCCATCCTCATCTCCATCCTCATCCCCATCCTCATCTCCATCCTCATCTCCATCCTCATCCTCATCCTCATCTCTGTCCTCACCCTCATCTCTGTCCTCATCCCCATCCTCATCCTAATCCCCGTCCTCATCCCCATCCTCATCCTCATCTCTGTCCTCATCCCCATCCTCATCTCCATCCTCATCCCCATCCTCATCTCCATCCTCATCCTCATCCTCATCTCCATCCTCATCCTCATCTCCATCCTCATCCCCGTCCTCATCTCCATCCTCATCCTCATCCTCATCTCCATCCTCATCCTCATCTCCATCCTCATCCTCATCCTAATCCCCGTCCTCATCCCCATCCTCATCTCTGTCCTCATCCTCATCCTCATCCCCATCCTCATCTCCATCCTCATCCTCATCTCTGTCCTCATCCCCATCCTCATCCTCATTCCCATCCTCATCTCCATCCTCATCCTCATCTCTGTCCTCATCCCCATCCTCATCCTCATCCCCATCCTCATCCTCATCCTCATCTCCATCCTCATCCTCATCCCCATCCTCATCCTCATCTCCATCCTCATCCTCATCTCCATCCTCATCTCCATCCTCATCCCCGTCCTCATCCCTGTACTCATACCTGTCCTCATCCCCATCCCCGTCCTCATCCTTTTTATTTTATTTTATTTTTTTATATATTTTATAAAATGTTACAACAAACATTACACTATACAATAAACACTACATTTTAGATTAAACATTAAAGTAAAAGGTGAATAATATATCAAGCTCAAGAAAACTATGAAGTATAATATGTTATACAATATAATAAAATAAGTAAATTTCCATGCTGATAAAATACAACAGCATATATATAAATAATAACAAATTAACTATAACAAGTCATAACATTTGCAGCAAAGGATATCAGATGTGATTAAATTAAAGATATAGTAGTTATTGTTTTAATGGTCGGATTGCCTTCACACCCCTCCCCTTACAGTAAGAGTAAACTAGACACTAAAAATAAATAAATAAATCTCCATCCTCATCCCCTTCCTCATCCCTGTACTCATACCTGTCCTCATCCTCATCCTCATCTCCATCCTCATCCTCATCTCCATCCTCATCCCCGTCCTCATCCCTGTACTCATACCTGTCCTCATCCTCATCCTCATCTCCATCCTCATCTCCATCCTCATCCCCATCCTTATCCCTGTACTCATACCTGTCCTCATCCTCATCCCCGTCCTCATCCTCATCTCCATCCTCATCCTCATCCCCATCCCCATCCTCATCCCCGTCCTCATCCTCATCCCCTTCCTCATCTCCATCCTCATCTCCATCCTCATCCCCATCCTCATCCCTGTACTCCTACCTGTCCTCATCCTCATCTCCATCCTCATCCTCGTCCTCATCCCTGTCCTCATCCCCATCCTCATCCTAATCCCCGTCCTCATCCCCATCCTCATCCCTGTCCTCATCTCCATTCTCATCCCTATCGTCATCCCCGTCCTCATCCCCATCTTCATCTCCGTCCTCATCCCCATCCTCATCTCTGTCCTCATCTCCGTCCTCATCTCTGTCCTCATCTCCTCCTCATCTCTGTCCTCATCTCCGTCCTCATCTCTGTCCACATCTCTGTCCTCCTCTAAGTCCTCATCTCGGTCCTCCTCTCCGTCCTCATCTCTGTCCTCATCTTTGTCCTAATCTCCTCCTCATCTCCATCCTCATCTATGTCCTCATCCCTGTCCTCATCCCTGTCCTCATCCACGTCCTCATCTCTGTCCTCATCCCCGTCCTCATACCCGTCCTCATCCCCGTCCTCATCTCTGTCCTCATCTCCGTCCTCATCTCCGTCCTCCTTCCCATCCTCATCCCCGTACTCATCCACGCCCTCATCCCCGTCCTCATCTCTGTCCTCATCTCTGTCCTCATCCCTGTCCTCATCCCCGTCCTCATCCCCATCCTCATCCCAGTCCTCATCTCTGTCCTCATCTCTGCCTCATCCCCGTCCTCATCCCTGTCCCCATCTCCGTCCTCATCCCCGTCCTCATCTCCGTCCTCATCTCTATCCTCATGCCCGTCCTCATCCCCGTCCTCATCCCCATCCTCATCTCTCTCCTTATCTCTGTCCTCACCCCCGTCCTCATCTTCGTCCTCATCTCCTCCTCATCTCTGTCCTCATCTCTGTCCTCATCTCTGTCCTCATCTCTGTCCTCATCTCTGTGCTCATCCCCATCCTCATCTCGGCAATCATCTCCGTCCTCATCACTGTCATCATCCCCGTCCTCATCCCCATCCTCATCTCTGTCCTCATCTCCGTCCTCATCCCCGTCCTCATCTCTGTCCAAATCTCCTCCTCATCTCCATCCTCATCTCTGTCCTCATCCCCATCCTCATCCCCATCCTCATCCCCATCCTCATCTCCTTCCTCATCCCCGTCCTCATCCCCGTCCTCATCTCCGTCATCATCTCTGTCCTAATCTCCTTCTCATCCCCGTCCTCATCTCAGTCCTCATCTCCTTCCTCATCCCTGTCCTCATCCCCATCCTCATCTCCGTCCTCATCCCCGTCCTCATCTCCGTCCTCATCCCCGTCCTCATCTCCGTCCTCATCTCCGTCCTCATCTCGGTCTCCATCTCTGTCCTCATCTCTGTCCTCATCTAGGTCTCCATCTCTGTCCTCATCTCCGTCCTCATCCCTGTCCTCATCCCCATCCTCATCCCCGTCCTCATCTCCGTCCTCATCTCCGTCCTCATCCCTGTCCTCGTCCCCGTCCTCATCCCCGTCCTCATTCCCGTCCTCATCTCTGTCCTAATCTCCTAATCATCTCCGTCCTCATCCCCATCCTCATCTCTGTCCTCATCATTGTCCTTATCTCCTCCTCATCTCCGTCCTCATCTCTGTCCTCATCCCCATCCTCATCTCTGTCCTCATCCCCATCCTCATCTCCGCCATCATCTCCATCCTCATCCCTGTCGTCATCCCCGTCCTCATCCCTGTCCTCATCCTCATCTCTGTTCCCATCCCCGTCCTCATCTCCATCCTCATCTCTGTCCTCATCTCTGTCCTCATCTCCGTCCTCATCTCCTCCTCATCTCCGTCCTCATCCCCATCCTCATCTCCGTCATCATCTCCGTCTTTATCTCCGTCCTCATCTCCTCCTCATCTCCGTCCTCATCTCCGTCCTCATCCCCGTCCTCATCTCCGTCCTCATCTCCTTCTTTATCTCTGTCCTCATCTCCGTCCTCATCTCCTCCTCATCTCCATCCTCATCTCCTTCTTTATCTCTGTCCTCATCTCCGTCCTCCTCTCTGTCCTCATCTCCTTCCTCATCTCCTTCCTCATCTCCTTCTTTATCTCTGTCCTCATCTCTGTCCTCATCTCCTTCCTCATCTCCGTCCTCATCTCCGTCCTCCTCTCCGTCCTCATCTCTGTCCTCATCTCTGTCCTCATCTCCGTCCTCATCTCTGTCCTCCTCTCCGTCCTCCTCTCCGTCCTCATCCCCGTCCTCATCTCTGTCCTCATATCCTTCCTCATCCCCGTCCTCATCCTTGTCCTCCTCTCCGTCCTCATTTCTGTCCATATCTCTGTCCTCATCTCTGTCCTCATCTCCTTCCTCATCTCTGTCCTCATCTCCGTTCTCCTCTCCGTCCTCATCTCTGTCCTCATCTCCTTCCTCATCTCCGTCCTCATCTCCGTCCTCATCTCCGTCCTCATCCCCATCCTCATCTCCGTCATCATCTCCGTCTTTATCTCCGTCCTCATCTCCTCCTCATCTCCGTCCTCATCTCCGTCCTCATCCCCGTCCTCATCTCCGTCCTCATCTCCTTCTTTATCTCTGTCCTCATCTCCGTCCTCATCTCCTCCTCATCTCCGTCCTCATCTCCTTCTTTATCTCTGTCCTCATCTCCGTCCTCCTCTCTGTCCTCATCTCCTTCCTCATCTCCGTCCTCATCTCCTTCTTTATCTCTGTCCTCATCTCTGTCCTCATCTCCTTCCTCATCTCCGTCCTCCTCTCCGTCCTCATCTCTGTCCTCATCTCTGTCCTCATCTCCGTCCTCATCTCTGTCCTCCTCTCCGTCCTCCTCTCCGTCCTCATCCCCGTCCTCATCTCTGTCCTCATATCCTTCCTCATCCCCTTCCTCATCCCCGTCCTCCTCTCCGTCCTCATTTCTGTCCATATCTCTGTCCTCATCTCTGTCCTCATCTCTGTCCTCATCTCCTTCCTCATCTCTGTCCTCATCTCCGTTCTCCTCTCCGTCCTCATCTCTGTCCTCATCTCCTTCCTCATCTCCGTCCTCATCTCCGTCCTCATCTCTGTCCTCATCTCCGTCCTCATCTCTGTCCTCATCTCTGTCCTCATCTCTGTCCTCAACTCTGTCCTCATCTCCGTCCTCCTCTCTGTCCTCATCTGCGTCCTCCTCTCCGTCCTCCTCTCCGTCCTCATCCCCGTCCTCATCTCTGTCCTCATTTCCTTCCTCATCTCCGTCCTCATCTCCGTCCTCCTCTCCGTCCTCATCT
Source organism: Hyla sarda (assembly GCF_029499605.1). Classification (NCBI taxonomy): domain Eukaryota; kingdom Metazoa; phylum Chordata; class Amphibia; order Anura; family Hylidae; genus Hyla; species Hyla sarda. Next base: position 1,654,711 of record NC_079193.1, on the reverse strand, counting down.
CTGTCCTCATCTCCTTCCTCATCTCCGTCCTCATCTCCGTTCTCCTCTCTGTCCTCCTCTCTGTCCTCATCTCCTTCCTCATCTCCGTCCTTATCTCCTTCTTTATCTCTGTCCTCATCTCTGTCCTCATCTCCTACCTCATCTCCGTCCTCCTCTCCGTCCTCATCTCTGTCCTCATCTCTGTCCTCATCTCCGTCCTCATCTCTGTCCTCATCTCCTTCCTCATCTCCGTCCTCATCTCCGTCCTCCTCTCCATCCTTATTTCTGTCCATATCTCTGTCCTCATCTCTGTCCTCATCTCTGTCCTCATCTCCTTCCTCATCTTCGTCCTCATCTCCGTTCTCCTCTCTGTCCTCATCTTTGTCCTCATCTCCTTCCTCATCTCCGTCCTCATCTCCGTCCTCATCTCTGTCCTCATCTCTGTCCTCATCTCTGTCCTCAACTCTGTCCTCATCTCCGTCCTCCTCTCTGTCCTCATCTCCGTCCTCATCTCCGTCCTCATCTTTGCCTCATCTCCGTCCTCCTCTCCATCCTCATCTCTGTCCTCATCTCTGTCCTCATCCCCGTCCTCATCTCTGTCCTCATCTCTGTCCTCATCCTCATCAGGGACATGCACAGACATTTGGAGGGCAGGGGCTTAAGTAAATAAAAAAGGTCCCTTCTTAATCATAAAAATATTTGTACCCCAAAGCTCCCTGTTCTAGACGCCTGACCTTGTTCTTCATGAATATTTTAATACTGTTATTGTAAACAAGACGTCATCATCACTGCAGACCTTAGAAGTGACAGCAGACCTGATGGGACACAATGAGAATAAACATTGATACAGGGACTCACAGGTGACGTCTTCTCTCCTTTTCTCCTTCATTGGGTCCAGACTTCAGAAACTCTTTCCTCTGCAGCACCCGAACCCGGTATATGATTGGTTCCTCAATGTGTCAGCAGATCCTCTATATGAAGAAAATAATGAATATAACCTTCTACACACTGTACCCCTAAATATAACCTGTCACATACTGTACCCCTAAATATAACCTGCCACATACTGTACCCCTAAATAAAACCTGCCACATACTGTACTCCCTAAATAAAACCTGCCACATACTCTACCCCTAAATATAACCTGTCACATACTATACCCCTAAATATAACCTGTCACATACTGTACCCCCTAAATATAACCTGCCACATACTGTACCCCCTAAATATAACCTGTCACATACTGTACCCCCTAAATATAACCTGCCAAACACACTGCACCCACAAAATATAACCTGGCACATACTGTACCCCCTAAATATAACCTCTCACATACTGTACCCCCTAAATATAACCTGCCACATGCTGTACCCCCTAAATATAACATGTCACATACTGTACCCCCTAAATATAACCTGCCACATTCTGAACCCCTAAATATAACCTGCCTCATACTGTACCCCTAAATATAAGCTGCCACATACTGTACCCCTAAATATAACCTGCCAAATATTGTACCCCTAAATATAACCTGCCTCATACTGTACCCTCTAAATATAACCTGCCACATACTGTACCTATTAATATAACCTGCCACATACTGTATCCCCTAAGTATAACCTGTCACACACTGTACCCACTAAATATAACCTGCCACAAGTTGTACCCCCTAAATATAACCTGCCAAAAACTGTACCCCCTAAATATAACCTGCCACACACTGTACCCCCCTAAATATAAACTGCCACATACTGTACCCCTAAATATAACCTGCCACACACATTGCGCCCCCAAAATATAACCTGCCACATACTGTACCCCCTAAATATAACCTGCCACATACTGTACCCCCTAAATATAACCTGCCACATATTGCACCCCTAAATATAACCTGCCACACACTGCACCCCCTAAATATAACCTGCCACATACTGCACCGCCTAAATATAACCTGCCACACACATTGCGCCCCCAAAATATAACCTGCCACATACTGTACCCCCTAAATATAACCTGCCACATACCGTACCCCCTAAATATAACCTGCCACATATTGCACCCCTAAATATAACCTGCCACACACTGCACCCCCTAAATATAACCTGCCACATACTGCACCGCCTAAATATAACCTGCCACACACTGTACCCCCTAAATATAACCTGCCACATACTGTACCCCTAAATATAACCTGCCACACACTGCACCCCCTAAATATAACCTGTCACATACTGTACCCCTTAAATTTAACCTGCCACATACTGCACCCCTAAATATAACCTGCCACATACTGTACCCCCTAAATATAACCTGCCACACACTGCACCCCCTAAATATAACCTGCTACATACTGTACCCCCTAAATATAACCTGCCACATACTGTACCCCCTAAATATAACCTGTCACATACTGTACCCCCTAAATATAACCTGCCAAACACACTGCACCCACAAAATATAACCTGGCACATACTGTACCCCCTAAATATAACCTCTCACATACTGTACCCCCTAAATATAACCTGCCACATGCTGTACCCCCTAAATATAACATGTCACATACTGTACCCCCTAAATATAACCTGCCACATTCTGAACCCCTAAATATAACCTGCCTCATACTGTACCCCTAAATATAAGCTGCCACATACTGTACCCCTAAATATAACCTGCCAAATATTGTACCCCTAAATATAACCTGCCTCATACTGTACCCTCTAAATATAACCTGCCACATACTGTACCTATTAATATAACCTGCCACATACTGTATCCCCTAAGTATAACCTGTCACACACTGTACCCACTAAATATAACCTGCCACAAGTTGTACCCCCTAAATATAACCTGCCAAAAACTGTACCCCCTAAATATAACCTGCCACACACTGTACCCCCCTAAATATAAACTGCCACATACTGTACCCCTAAATATAACCTGCCACACACATTGCGCCCCCAAAATATAACCTGCCACATACTGTACCCCCTAAATATAACCTGCCACATACTGTACCCCCTAAATATAACCTGCCACATATTGCACCCCTAAATATAACCTGCCACACACTGCACCCCCTAAATATAACCTGCCACATACTGCACCGCCTAAATATAACCTGCCACACACATTGCGCCCCCAAAATATAACCTGCCACATACTGTACCCCCTAAATATAACCTGCCACATACCGTACCCCCTAAATATAACCTGCCACATATTGCACCCCTAAATATAACCTGCCACACACTGCACCCCCTAAATATAACCTGCCACATACTGCACCGCCTAAATATAACCTGCCACACACTGTACCCCCTAAATATAACCTGCCACATACTGTACCCCTAAATATAACCTGCCACACACTGCACCCCCTAAATATAACCTGTCACATACTGTACCCCTTAAATTTAACCTGCCACATACTGCACCCCTAAATATAACCTGCCACATACTGTACCCCCTAAATATAACCTGCCACACACTGCACCCCCTAAATATAACCTGCTACACACTGTATCCCCTAAATATAACCTGCCACATGCTGCACCCCCTAAATATAACCTGCCACACACTGTACCCCCTAAATATAACCTGCCACACACTGCACTCCCTAAATATAACCTGCCACATACTGTACCCCATAAATATAACCTGCTAAATACTGTACCCCTAAATATAACCTGCCACATACTGTACCCCTAAATATAACCTGCCACATACTGTACCCCTAAATATAACCTGCCACATACTGTACCCCTAAATATACCCTGCCACATACTGTACCCCCTAAATATAACCTGCCACACACTGTACCCCTAAATATAACCTGCAACATACTGTACCCCTAAATATAACCTGCCACATACTGTACCCCCTAAATATAACCTGCCATATACTGCACCCCCTAAATATAACCTGCCACACACTGTACCCCCTAAATATAACCTGCCACATACTGCACCCCCTAAATATAACCTGCCACATACTGTACCCCCTAAATATAACCTGCCACATACTGTACCCCCTAAATATAACCTGCCACATACTGTACCCCTAAATATAACCTGCCACATACTGTACCCGCTAAATATAACCTGCCACATACTGTACCCGCTAAATATAACCTGCCACATACTGTACCTCTAAATATAATCTGCCACATACTGTACCCGCTAAATATAACCTGCCACACACTGTACCCCCTAAATATAACATGCCACACACTGTACCCCCTAAATATAACCTGTCACATACTGTACCCCCTAAATATAACATGCCGCATACTGTACCCCTAAATATAACCTGCCACATACTGTACCCATAAATATAACCTGCCACATACTGTACCCCTAAATATAACCTGCCACACACTGTACCCCCTAAATATAACCTGCCACATACTGTATCCCCTAAATATAACCTGCCAAATACTGTATCCCCTGAATATAACCTGCCACATACTGTACCCCCTAAATATAACCTGCCACATACTGCACCCCTAAATATAACCAAATATAACCTGCCACATACTGTACCCCTAAATATAACCTGCCACATACTGTACCCCTAAATATAACCTGCCACATACTGTACCCCCTAAATATAACCTGCCACATATTGCACCCCTTAAATTTAACCTGCTACACACTGCACCCCCTAAATATAACCTGCCACATACTGTACCCCCTAAATATAACCTGCCACATACTGTACCCCTAAATATAACTTGCCACACACTGTACCCCCTAAATATAACATGCCACATGCTGTACCCCCTAAATATAGCCTGCCGCATACTGTACCCCTAAATATAACCTGCCACATACTGTACCCCCTAAATATAACCTGCCACATACTGTACCCCTAAATATAACCTGCCACATACTGTACCCCTAAATATAACCTGCCACATACTGTACCTCTAAATATAATCTGCCACATACTGTACCCCTAAATATAACCTGCCACATACTGTACCCGCTAAATATAACCTGCCACATACTGTACCCGCTAAATATAACCTGCCACATACTTCACCTCTAAATATAATCTGCCACGTACTGTACCCCTAAATATAACCTGCCACATACTGTACCCCTAAATATAACCTGCCACATACTGTACCTCTAAATATAACCTGCCACATACTGTACCTCTAAATATAACCTGCCACATACTGTACCCGCTAAATATAACCTGCCACACACTGTACCCCCTAAATATAACATGCCACACACTGTACCCCCTAAATATAACCTGTCACATACTGTACCCCCTAAATATAACATGCCACATACTGTACCCCTAAATATAACCTGCCACATACTGCACCCCTAAATATAACCAAATATAACCTGCCACATACTGTACCCCTAAATATAACCTGCCACATACTGTACCCCTAAATATAACCTGCCACATACTGTACCCCCTAAATATAACCTGCCACATATTGCACCCCTTAAATTTAACCTGCTACACACTGCACCCCCTAAATATAACCTGCCACATACTGTACCCCTAAATATAACCTGCCACATACTGTACCCCTAAATATAACCTGCCACATACTGTACCTCTAAATATAATCTGCCACATACTGTACCCCTAAATATAACCTGCCACATACTGTACCCGCTAAATATAACCTGCCACATACTGTACCCGCTAAATATAACCTGCCACATACTTCACCTCTAAATATAATCTGCCACGTACTGTACCCCTAAATATAACCTGCCACATACTGTACCCCTAAATATAACCTGCCACATACTGTACCTCTAAATATAACCTGCCACATACTGTACCTCTAAATATAACCTGCCACATACTGTACCCGCTAAATATAACCTGCCACACACTGTACACCCTAAATATAACATGCCACACACTGTACCCCCTAAATATAACCTGTCACATACTGTACCCCCTAAATATAACATGCCACATACTGTACCCCTAAATATAACCTGCCACATACTGTACCCATAAATATAACCTGCCACATACTGTACCCCTAAATATAACCTGCCACACACTGTACCCCCTAAATATAACCTGCCACATACTGTATCCCCTAAATATAACCTGCCAAATACTGTATCCCCTAAATATAACCTGCCACATACTGTACCCCCTAAATATAACCTGCCACATACTGCACCCCTAAATATAACCTGCCACATACTGTACCCCTAAATATAACCTGCCACATACTGTACCCCCTAAATATAACCTGCCACATATTGCACCCTTAAATTTAACCTGCTACACACTGCACCCCCTAAATATAACCTGCCACATACTGTACCCCCTAAATATAACCTGCCACATACTGTACCCCTAAATATAACTTGCCACACACTGTACCCCCTAAATATAACCTGCCACATGCTGTACCCCCTAAATATAGCCTGCCACATACTGTACCCCTAAATATAACCTGCCACATACTGTACCCCCCAAATATAACCTGCCACATACTGTACCCCTAAATATAACCTGCCACATACTGTACCCCTAAATATAACCTGCCACACACTGTACCCCCTAAATATAACCTGCCACACACTTTACCCCCTAAATATAACCTGCCACATACTGTACCCCCTAAATATAACCTGCCACACACTTTACCCCCTAAATATAACCTGCCACATACTGTACCCCCTAAATATAACCTGCCACACACTTTACCCCCATGTTACCATAAAATTAATAACACAAAAAAAAATATTTATAGTGAGAAACTGAAGGAAAAAAAAGACGCAGTTTTGAAACATTTGGGGTCTGGGGATTTGCCCCCAAGGTTGCAAAACTGCGTCTTTTTTTCCTTCAGTTTCTCACTATAAATATTTTTTGTGTCGTACATTTTATGGTAACATGGGAGGAGTCATTACAAAGAACAATTGGTTGGGCAAGAAACAAAACAAGTCCTCGTGTGGGTCTGTGGATTGTAGAATAAAACAAGTAGGACTCCTAGAAGCTGAAGACCCTTTAATGCTTATGTGTGCACATCCCTGTATCCATCTCATGTCTATCTATCTATCTATCTATCTATCTAGGAAGGATGCCGCAGCACACGGAAGGTTCAAAAGTGTGAACAGTGGTTTATTCCATGATAATACAAGTTAGCAACGTTTCTGCTGCCAATGCAGCCTTTGTCAAGCCTTTGCTTGACAAAGGCTGCATTGGCAGCAGAAACGTTGCTAACTTGTATTATCATGGAATAAACCACTGTTCACACTTTTGAACCTTCCGTGTGCTGCGGCATCCTTCCTAGATGTCTGAATTGCCTTGACCGGGGCTCCACTCGCTGCTTGCACCGCTATCATATCATTGTGGGACGTGCTGCTCTACCTTTTCCTGTGTTGTATCTATCTATCTATCTATCTATCTCCTATCTCATATGTATCTATCTATCTCCTATCTCATATCTATCTATCTCATATCTATCTATCTCATATCTATCTATCTCTCTATCTCATATCTATCTATCTCATGTCTATCTATCTCATATCTATCTATCTTATATCTATCTCATATCTATCTATCTCATATCTATCTATATATCTATCTCATATCTATCTATCTATCTATCTCATATCTTTCTATCTATCTATCTATCTCATATCTATCTATCTATCTATCTATCTATCTATCTATCGCCTATCTCATATCTATCTATCTCATATCTATCTATCTATCTATCTCTCAATCTCATATCTATCTATCTCATATCTATCTATCTATCTATCTCTCTATCTCATATCTATCTATCTCATATCTATCTATCTCATGTCTATCTATCTCATATCTATCTATCTCATATCTATCTATCTCATATCTATCTATCTATCTATCTCTCTATCTCATATCTATCTATCTCATATCTATCTATCTCATGTCTATCTATCTCATATCTATCTATCTCATATCTATCTCATATCTATCTATCTAATATCAATCTCATATCTATCTCATATCTATCTATCTATCTATCTATCTATCTATCTCATATCTATCTATCTCATATCTATCTATCTCATATCTATCTAGTTGTTCAAAAAAAGAAACAGTGAAGCAGCACAGCCAGAATGTGCAAAGCAGTGGGTGCCAGCAGAAAAAACACCCCAGGTAAGGGGATGTACAAAAATCCACACCAAAAACAGAAATGCTGCGGCACTCCGAAATTACGGTGTAAAATAATTTATTGACCTGACATCAGAAGCGACGTTTCAGCTGCCCGATTGCAGCCTTTCTCAAGCTACTGAAGCTTGAGTAAGTCTGCAATCGGGCAGCTGAAACGTCGCTTCTGATGTCAGGTCAATAAATTATCTTTCACCGTAATTTTGGAGTGCCGCAGCCAGTGGCATACCAAGGGGGGGGGGGGGGGGGCGGCCCGCCCCGGGTGCCACTCTCAAGGGGGGTGCCAGGGGTGGACTGACCCGCCCCCCCACTACACAGGATCCAGGACACTCCCCCCAGCAGACAGCGCTACATTCTCCTGTATGCGCGATACACGCACATACCGGAGAAGGCGTCCCCTCTGTGTTAGCCGCATCTGCAGCTACACAGAGGAGACGTGACCTCCGCCCCCACGCAGCACGCCGTACAGGCGCCGGTGATGTCACTCATCAGCGCCTATACTGTGGAGGGAAGAAGACGCGGGCCCTGCAGCTGAGGAGATCGCTACGTGGGATATCAGGTGAGCATCTTTTTTTTTTCTTTTTTTTTAACCCTGCCTATACCTACAGGGAAGGGGGGGGAGAGGTGCTCTGCATATACCTATGGGAAAGGGAGGGAGTGCTGTGCATATACCTATTGAAAAGGGAGGGAGAGGGGGGGTGCTCTGCACATACCTATGGGAGAGGGGGGGTGCTTTGCATATACCTATGGGAAAGGGAGGGAGAGGGGGGGTGCTCTGCACATACCTATGGGAGATGGGGGTGCTCTGCATATACCTATGGGAAAGGGAGGGAGAGGGGGGGTGCTCTGCATATACCTATGAGAAAGGGAGGGAGAGGGGGGTGCTCTGCATATACCTATGGGAAAGGGAGGGAGAGGGGGGTGTAGCTCTGCATATACCTATGGGGAAGGGGGGGTGTAGCTCTGCATATACCTATGGGGAAGGGGGGTGTAGCTCCGCATATACATATGGGAAAGAGGGGGTGTAGCTCTGCATATACCTATGGGGAAGAGGTGGGGGAGTGTAACCCTGCATATACCTATGGGAAAGATGGGGGTTGTAGCTCTGCACATACCTATCAGAAAGAGGGGGGGAGTGTAACTCTGCATATACCTATGGGAAAGAGGGGGGGTGTAACTCTGCATATACCTATGGGAAAGAGGGGGGGGTGTAAGGCTGGGTTCACACCACGTTTTGTTAAATACGGTTCCCATATACGGCTGGGAGGAGGGGGGGTGGAGCTTAATCGCAGCGCTCGCACTCAGCCGTATTCGGGAACCGCATTTAATGTATGTCTATGGGCCGACCGGAGTGAACCGCAGCCTCCAGTCGGCTTCGTTTTCGGCCATATGCGGTTTCCCGACCGTAGGCAAAAACGCAGTCGACCACGTTTTTGCCCACGGCCGAAAACGAAGCCGACCGGAGGCTGCGGTTCACTCCGGTCGGCTCATAGACATACATTAAATACGGTTCCCGAATAAGGCTGAGTGCGGGCGCCGTGAATAAGCTCCGCCCCCCCTCCTCCCAGCCGTATACGGGAACCGTATTTAACAAAACGTGGTGTGAACCCAGCCTTACTCTGCATATACCTATGGGAAAGAGGGGGTTACCTAGATACCTACCTACCTGCCCTTTTACTGTGCAGGACACCAAGGAGGGCTTTATTACAGTTTGTGGGCCTATAGATGGGAAGATTGTGGAGGGGAGGGCACTGAATATATGCAGAGTCTGACATGTTTTTCCTGCAGATGTTAAGAGATCCTCATGGCGATCTTATCCGGACGGAGAAGAAAAGGAAAGAGGACGCCGCTGATCAGAAAAGACGTAATTGTGAGTCACAAAATGTAACTGTAATCACTTATATGGTATACACATCCTGTGTACAGCTGATATCTACCGCCATATGGTCCTGTATATAATCACTTATATGGTATATACAGCCTGTGTACAGCTGATATCTACCGCCATATGGTCCTGTATATAATCACTTATATGGTATATACATCCTGTGTACAGCTGATATCTACCGCCATATGGTCCTGTATATAGTCACTTATATGGTATATACATCCTGTGTACAGATGATATCTACCGCCATATGGTCCTGTATATAATCACTTATATGGTATATACATCCTGTGTACAGCTGATATCTACCGCCATATGGTCCTGTATATAATCACTTATATTGTATACAGATCCTGTGTAGTATACTGGTCTGTGTATAGTGGTTTTATTCAGTACAGTATGGCGGTATTATCCAGTTATCGCGTGGTGGTATATATTTGCTCCTTGTATACCAGTATTATTGGTCATGGAAATTTACCTACGTTAAAGTGTTTCTTATATATATAAAATTTTATTTATTGTGTGTGGGATTTGGGTGGAATAGGAGCGTGGCAGAAGATTGACGAGCTGCAGAGCCTAGCAGGGGCCCTTTCCTTTTTTTTTGGTCCGGGGGCCCCGAGTGTTGTCAGTCCGCCCCTGGGGGGAGGGGAGGGAGGGGGTGTAATTAAGGGTGGGGTGCGTGTGTGTGTGTGTGGGGGGGGGGGGCAAACAAAGGGTCCGCCCCGGGTGCCAAATGCTCTAGGTACGCCCTTGGCCGCAGCATTTCGGTTTTTGGTGTGTCATATCTATCTCATATGTTTATCTAATATCTGACACTTTTCCCTCTACACATGGATTGTTCCGGATAATGCTCTGAAGATCCAGAGTCATCTGAGCCGTTTTAGTCGGCATAGAACATGTCAGGTTAAAGTTAGTGTTCTGGGTCAGACTTGGATGAGCTGACGGCCGCAGTGGAGGGATGAGGTCACCTGACTAGCCCGATTCTTACCACGAATAAAATAGGAGGGTCTCCATAATGCGCAGCACATGGACTGGAGATGGCGGACAGATTCCTCCACTCCTGGAAGTCTCTGGCTTTAGGTAATGTGCAGCAGGCGCTCACATTCTTCTTTATCTTTACACGCACACAGTATAAAACATCTCCGCACATGTGGTTAGTATGGATGTCGCCTCCATATGCTGTAATGTCGCTTTGTTTGTTTCCCTATTCCTCACAATTCAGCATTTACATCGGGTTTACAATCCTGGATATGGAAGGATTTTTCTTTCCCAAGCAAATGGCCTAAAACTTCAAAAAGTACAGTCAGAACCCGCCTGTGCTTATCATTGTGCCCGCCCCCGATGATCAAACCACCGCTACATCCTATAGACTGACCTCACCCTGTCCTACACACTACGGGGTAAAAAGAAACCTAATAAGTCATCTGTAACTTGACTGTGAATTTCAACTATAACATTAAGAAGGTAAGTAAGAGAGTTACATCTTACCACAAACCCCGCCCCCGAGGATCTAACCACCACTACATTCTTTAGACTGACCAGTCCTGTTCCTTAACCTGTCCTTCACACTTAGGGGTAAAAAACCTAATGAGTCATGTGTAACTTGACTACAAATTCCATCGAAAAGGCAAGTTACCACAAACCCCGCCCCTGCTTAGCCAAAGGCATTAATGCACACAATCGCCTAATAGATAAGGAACCACACATTCTTATTAAGGTCATAGGTAAAAAAAAAAATATTGAATGGTAACTTTCTTGGGGGTGGGATTGGGTGGAGGGGGCAGTTTATTCTGCTATTTTTTAGGATCTGCAGTAATCTTGATCCTAACAGTGGTGGTGGCCAATCCTGATCATAGTTGGGGGTGTCTTTGGTGTTTCTAGGATATTAAAGAGAATCGATTCAGAACAGCAGTTGGCTGTCCGGGCATGCTAGGAGTTGAGGTTTTGCAAAACCTAAAGCATCACAGAGGACCTAGAGGACTACAGAGGACCACAGAGGACCTAGGGGACCAATAGAAAAACAGAGGACCACAGAGGAGGACCACAGAGAACCTAAAGCACTTGGGAGGACCTAGAGCACCACAGAGGACCTACAGGAACACAGATGACCTAAAACACTTGGGAGGACCAAGAGCACCATAGAGGACCTAGAGCACCACATAGGACCTAGAGGACCACAGAGGACCTAGAGAACCACAGAGGACCTACAGCACCACAGAGGACCTAGAGCATCACAGGGGACCTAGAGGACCACAGAGGACCTAGAGAACCACAGAGGACCTAGAGCACCACAGAGGACCTAGAGCACGACAGAGGACCTAAAGCACCACAGAGGAACTAAAGCACCACAGAGGACCTAAAGGACCACAGGGGACCTAGAACACCACAGAGGACCTAGAGCACCACAGAGGACCTAGAGCACCACAGAGGACCTAGAGGTCCACAGAGGACCTAGAGGACAACGGAGGACCAAAATAACCACAGAGATCCTAGAGGACCACAGAGGTCCTAGAGCACCACAGGGGACCTAGAGGATCACAGAGGACCTAGAGCACCACAGAAGACATAGGGGACCACAAAGGTCCTAGAGGACTAAAAAGGACCAAGAGGACCATAATTTTGAGACCACTGAGTTGGAGGTTAGAGACAGGATATGATTAGGGTATCCAACCTTGCTGATCCTATCCCTAAATTATGGTTAGTAGGGTTAGTTTGAGGTCTTTAAGGGTTGTATCCAACTGTGTCCAGGCATGAAGACATTGTAACTGCTAACCCTAACTTAGTTTTAGGTTTATGCTATTGTGGTGTCCCGGTACCGTATTTCATACGTTACCTTGTGGTGAGGTCCCCAAAGACAGAGTCCCTAGGAACAGTGGTGGTCCTCTACCTTAGCTACTTAATATGTATGTAAATAAACATGTAAATATGGCTATTAAAGATTCCTACCTTGTTCTAATCGCAGGACCTGCGGGTCATGTGACCTAGTTCAGAACTCTATGGTTTGCTGAAGGACCTTTGGTGGTTATCATGTCACGTGTTCACCCACAATGCAATGTAACAGTGAGTGACAGTTGTTATGGACCAATCCAAAACGGCCAACCCCTGCCCATATAAGGGAGCGGCCGCCATTATTCTCTCTCTTGGGTTGCTGACTCTGAATGAGGTAGGACCTCCACGGCTGCAGCCTATGCTAGAGACTATTAGATTTTACAATTCCCCATTATCTCTGCAAGATCACTGGACCTAAACGCTCCCCTAAATCCAGCGGATCTATGCTACAGAATCTATGAGAAGCTACATTAAGCTTATCTGATCCCAACCGACTGTCAATCGCTGCCCAGTTATAAATGGACTTTGTTATCTGGACTGTTATTGATATTGTCTGCTTCAGAAATTCTTCAGTAAAAGTTTCTGCAAGTTTTAAGTTCAACAGTGGTTGTGGACATTCTAATTATTATCACGCACCCATCGCTTTTGGGAAGGGTGGCGATAGGCCCAGCAACATTACAGAATTTAACCCTCACCCTGGCGTCACGAGTGACAAGGGTTAACAGTACCCTTTCAGTAGAACAGCAACACCCCAACTAACCTACACCCCACAAGGCTTTATTCCCCAAGTTTACCACACTGTCCTTCAATTAAGGAACTTGGATACAATTGGATACTTATTTTGGGAGACCTCCGATTGTCATACATGAGTTTTCAGGTCTCCCCCGTATCTGACCTGACATTCCTTCATCCCTGGCTTAGTTGAGGCACAGGTCTGGTGGACCCTGGTCGTTGACCATGACCTTGTAGCTCTTGGTGGTTGCGTTGATTGGTAAAATGAGGACATCTCCGGACGGGAGCCTTCTGGAGGTTCTCAGCTTATGGTAAGTGCAGTCATCCATGTAGAGGTTGGTGTTGTTTACGTAGCAGTAGAACATTCCCCTCCAGGCGGTGCATTAGATTTGGCTATCAGTGATGCCATCGCCAGCCGCCCAGAAAGGCCGTGACAAGTTGACGTAACTCATAATCACTACAACGCGCTTTCCATTTCGATGTCTGCCGATAGCAAAGTCATAAACAGCCCAAAGCTTAGACGGTGTCGCTGCGATGTGCAGGACAAGCGGACGGTAAACACCATTAACATTGGCGGTATTTTCTATTATTCCTCCCTGGAAGGACAAGTATTACCATTATAATACCGCCTGGAGCCAGGGCTGGGGTACAGGCAAGAATGTGCGAATGAGAAAGTGCGGCTCCGCGTCCAGACGAGGACATGTGACCTGAAGGGCTGAACGTTCCCAGACAACATTTCCTGTAAAAGTCCAAACAATACGGACAACACGACCTGAAGAGAAGAAAGACATAAAACGTATGGCCCTGATTTACTAAGACTGTTGTGTAGGTTTCTTTGTGGGTTTTTATTCCCTACAATTTATTTTCCGCCGTATTTACTAAGGTTTCCTACATTTTCCTCTTTCCCTACATTTCGCTTTTTTTACACCTCCTCTGATCTGTCTGGTTTTCCTCGGCTCAAATCCCCCACATTTTATGTGGAAACCTTAGTAAATATGTTGAGCTTTTGGAAAATGTCGGGAACACGCCCCTTTTTGGTGACCACGCCCCCTTTTCCCGATGGTGCAAATTCTGGAACAAATTCTGGTGCAGACAGAATTTCGGGCGCAAAGCACCAGAATCTGACGCACAACCCGACAAAATATGTCTGATTTGCAATAGTAAAAGAGGCCATGGAATCCAACACTGACAGCTCTGCTACATCTATGTGATCACATGTCATTATATTATATCAGTGATGTCATACAGGAGGCGGGGCTGCAATCACATGTCATTATATCAGTGATGTCATACAGGAGGCGGGGCTGTAATCACATGTCATTATATTATATCAGTGATGTCATACAGGAGGCGGGGTTGTGATCACATGTCATTACATTATATCAGTGATGTCATACAGGAGGCGGGGCTATGATCACATGTCATTATATTATATCAGTGATGTCATACAGGAGGCGGGGCTGTAATCACATGTCATTATATTATATCAGTGATGTCATACAGGAGGCGGGGCTGTAATCACATGTCATTATATCAGTGATGTCATACAGGAGGCGGGGCTGTGATCACGTCATGTCATTATATTATATCAGTGATGTCATACAGGAGGTGGGGCTGTAATCACGTCATTATTTTATATCAGTGATGTCATACAGGGGGCGGGGCTGTGATTATATGTCATTATATTATATCAGTGATGTCATACAGGGGGCGGGGCTGTGATCACATGTCATTATATTATATCAGTGATGTCATAAAGGGGGCGTGGCTGTGATCACATGTCATTATATTACTAATATATTATATCAGTGATGTCATACAGGGGGCGGGGCTGTGATCACATGTCATTATATTACTATTATATCAGTGATGTCATAAAGGGGGCGTGGCTGTGATCACATGTCATTATATTACTATTATATTATATCAGTGATGTCATACAGGGGGCGGGGCTGTGATCACATGTCATTATATTACTATTATATCAGTGATGTCATACAGGGGGCGGGGCTGTGATCACATGTCATTATATTACTATTATATCAGTGATGTCATACAGGGGGTGGGGCTGTGATCACATGTCATTATATTACTATTATATCAATGATGTCATACAGGGGGCGAGGCTGTGATCACATGTCATTATATTACTATTATATCAGTGATGTCATACAGGGGGCGGGGCTGTGATCACATGTCATTATATTACTATTATATCAGTGATGTCATACAGGGGGCGGGGCTGTGATCACATGTCATTATATTACTATTATATCAGTGATGTCATACAGGGGGCGGGGCTGTGATCACATGTCATTATATTACTATTATATCAGTGATGTCATACAGGGGGCGGGGCTGTTGATTCATCTCTCCTCGGGCTCCTTATATTCCCCATTATCCTCTTTAATGTGATATGATTTGGCAGCGGTGCCGGGTTCTCCGTAATGACACGTTTGGCAGAGCGGAGCCCAGAGACTGGCGCGGCCAAGATCCACAGCCTGGCACCTGGTGTGTAAGGACGTTGGCGTGTAGGATCTGCTCATTTACATCTCCAAGAATTTGTGCAGCATATGATCCGTCATTGGTGGGGGAGGGGTCGGGCGCAGGACGGGTGCCCAGCCATCCAAGTGTTGTGTTTTATTTGTCAGAGGGAACGCTTGTGTTTTGTATGTTTTATGCATTTTTACAGGATGAAATTACATCTCGTATTAACAGGTTCAGAGGGATAAAAAACACGACGTGTTCCTCCCTGCAGAACGCCGCGCCGCGCCAGCTGCTCCGACTCCGCACGTGTGATGGATGATCTCAGAGACTTAACCTGTTTGATATTATAACAAATGTGATCACATGACACACAAAAAACATCAGTCACACATAGAAGACCCCATCAGGCTGTGAGGACAGGACGGACATCAGCCAGGGCGCCCCCTATAGTTACACCATGAGTATACGGGGTCATGTATGTGTATATGTGTGTGCATGAGGTGACCAGAGTAGTAGTGGAGAGCCAGCTGGGATTAGTAGTACTCTAGTCAGAATCCATAGTATCTGGAGGGTCAGAGTTGGATCCTGAGCACTTTCCTGGTGGTCTCAGCCACCTTTGTCAATGGGGGTCACCGTGCAGTGTGGGGGGGGGGTGCTGGCCCCTGATGTTAGGTGCAAATAAGAAAACTTGAACCAGGAATAACAGGACAGACAATGTTCTGCTTTACTGAATAGGGGTCGTCACCTCTTGGCTCACTGTAGTAAAGGCTTTTGTTATTCACAGTTCGTTGTGTTACGATTCCCTATTGCAGGGTGTAAGGCAGTAAGGTTACTGAGAGTCCAGGGAAAGCAAATGTTCTACATCTC
Organism: Hyla sarda; assembly: GCF_029499605.1. Taxonomy (NCBI): domain Eukaryota; kingdom Metazoa; phylum Chordata; class Amphibia; order Anura; family Hylidae; genus Hyla; species Hyla sarda. The sequence goes on along the minus strand of NC_079193.1, from coordinate 1,637,772 downwards.
TTCTGAATGAAGTCAGACCCCCCTCTCGGAGTAGGAATACAGGTTTAGTAGATATCAGTGTGGACTGAAGATGGTTCCTGGGTATCCTTATGCCTATCTCTATTTTATATGAAGGATAGCCTTATACCTATCTCTATCTTATATGAAGGATAGCCTTATACCTATCTCTATCTTATATGAAGGATAGCCTTATGCCTATCCCTATCTTATATGAAGGATAGCCATATACCTATCCCTATCTTATATGAAGGATAGCCTTATACCTATCCCTATCTTATATGAAGGATAGCCTTATACCTATCCCTATCTTATATGAAGGATATCCTTATACCTATCTCTATCTTATATGAAGGATAGCCTTATGCCTATCTCTATCTTATATGAAGGATAGCCTTATACCTATCCCTATCTTATATGAAGGATAGCCTTATACCTATCCCTATCTTATATAAAGGATATCCTTATACCTATCCCTATCTTATGTGGAGGATAGCCTTATACCTATCTCTATCTTATATGAAGGATAGCCTTATACCTATCCCTATCTTATATGGAGGATAGCCTTATACCTATCCCTATCTTATATGAAGGATAGTCTTTTACCTATCTCTATCTTATATGAAGGATAGCCTTATACCTATCCCTATCTTATATGAAGGATAGCCTTATACCTATCTCTATCTTATATGAAGGATAGCCTTATACCTATCTCTATCTTATATGAAGGATAGCCTTATACCTATCCCTATCTTATATGAAGGATAGCCTTATACCTATCCCTATCTTATATGAAGCATAACCTTATACCTATCCCTATCTTATATGAAGGATAGTCTTATACCTATCTCTATCTTATATGAAGGATAGCCTTATACCTATCCCTATCTTATATGAAGGATAGCCTTATACCTATCTCTATCTTATATGAAGGATAGCCTTATACCTATCCCTATCTTATATGAAGGATAGCCTTATACCTATCCCTATCTTATATGGAGGATAGCCTTATACCTATCTCTATCTTATATGATGGATAGCCTTATACCTATCCCTATCTTATATGGAGGATAGCCTTATACCTATCTCTATCTTATATGATGGATAGCCTTATACCTATCCCTATCTTATATGGAGGATAGCCTTATACCTATCTTATATGAAGGATAACCTTATACCTATCCCTATCTTATATGAAGGATAGCCTTATGCCTATCCCTATCTTATATGAAGGATAACCTTATACCTATCCCTATCTTATATGAAGGATAGCCTTATACCTATCCCTATCTTATATGGAGGATAGCCTTATACCTATCTCTATCTTATATGAAGGATAACCTTATACCTATCCCTATCTTATATGAAGGATAGCCTTATACCTATCTCTATCTTATATGAAGAATAGCCTTATACCTATCCCTATCTTATATGAAGGATAGCCGTATGCTTATCCCATGTTTAAACTCCTTCACTGTATTTGCAGCAACCACTTCTGCAGGAAGGCTATTCCATGCATCCACTACTCTCTCAGTAAAGTAATACTTCCAGATATTACTGCAGAAACTTTTCCCCTCTAATTTATAACTATGTCCTCTATATAACACTATGTCCTCTATATAACACTCTGTCCTCTATATGACACTATGTCCTCTATATAACGCTATGTCCTCTATATAACACTATGTCCTCTATATATATAACACTATGTCCTCTATATATAACACTATGTCCTCTATATATAACACTATGTCCTCTATATATATAACACTATGTCCTCTATATAACACTATGTCCTCTATATAACACTATGTCCTCTATATATATAACACTATGTCCTCTATATATATAACACTATGTCCTCTATATATAACACTATGTCCTCTATATATAACACTATGTCCTCTATATATAACACTCTGTCCTCTATATAACACTATGACCTCTATATAACACTATGTCCTCTATATATAACACTATGTCCTCTATATAACACTATGTCCTCTTGTGGTAGTTTTTCTTCTCTTATATATCTTCTTTCCCGTGTTGATTCCCTTTCTGTATATAAAGTCTCTATCATCTCCCTCAGTCTCTTCTTTCTTCTATACATGATCAGGTCCTGTAACCTTTCCTGGTAAGTTTTATCCTACAATCCATGTACTAGTTTAGTATCTTCTCTGAACTCTCTCTAGAGAATCTATATCCTTCTGGAGATACGGCCTCCAGTACTGCGCACAATACTCCAAGTGAGGTCTCACCAGTGTCCTGTACAGCGGCATGAGCACTTCTCTCTACTGCTTATACCTCTCCCTATACACCCATGAACACTTCTCTCGTTCTACTGCTTATACCTCTCCCTATACATCCATGAACACTTCTCTCTACTGCTTATACCTCTCCCTATACACCCATGAGCACTTCTATCTTTCTACTGCTTATACCTCTCCCTATACATCCATGAGCACTTCTCTCTTTCTACTGCTTATACCTCTCCCTATACATCCATGAGCACTTCTCTCTTTCTACTGCTTATACCTCTCCCTATACACCCATGAGCACTTCTCTCTACTGCTTATACCTCTCCCTATACACCCATGAGCACTTTTCTGTTTCTACTGCTTATACCTCTCTCTATACATCCATGAGCACTTCCCTCTCTCTCTACTGCTTATACTTCTCCCTATACACCATGAGCCCTTCTCTCTTTCTACTGCTTATACCTCTACCTATAAATCCATGAGTACTTCTCTCTTTCTACTGCTTATACCTCTCCCTATACACCCATGAGCACTTCTCTCTACTGCTTATACTTCTCCCTATACACCATGAGCCCTTCTCTCTTTCTACTGCTTATACCTCTCCCTATACATCCAAGCATTCAGCTAGCATTTCCTGCTGCTCTATTACATTGTCTTCCTACCTTTAAGTCTTCTGGAATAATTCCTCCTAAATCCCTTTCCCCATATACTGAGGTCAGGACTGTGTCACATGTTCTATATTCTGCCCGAGGGTTATTACCCCCCAGGTGCATTATCTTGCACTTATCCACATTAAATGTCAGTTGTCAGAGTTCTGACCATTCTTCTAGTTTTCCTAAATCCTTTTCCATTTGGCGGATCCCTCCAGGAACATCAACCCTGTTACATATCTTTGTGTCATCAGCAAAAAGATCAAAACCATCGAGACCTTCTGTAATATGATTAAGGAAGATATTACACAATATTGGTCCCAGTACAGATCCCTGAGGTCCCCACTGGTGACAAGTCCTCGCTCTGAATATGCTCCATTGACTACAACCCTCTGTTGTCTGTTACTCAGCCACTGCCTAATCCACTCAACAATATGGAGTCCAAGATCAATGACTGCAGTTTATTGATAAGTCTTCTATGTGGGACAGTGTCAGAAGCCTAAAATCTACATAAGCGATGTCTACTGCCCCTCCGCCATCTATTATTTTAGTCACCCAGTCAAAAAAATCTATAAGATTAGTTTGACATGATCTCCCTGAAGTAAACCCTTGTTGTTTTTCATCTTGCAATCCATGGGATTTTAGATGTCCCACAATCCTCTCCTTTAGTAGGGTTTCCATTAACTTCCCCACTATTGATGTCAGACTTACTGGCCTATAGTTACTTGATTCCTCCCTACTACCTTTCTTGTGAATGGGCACGACATTTGGTAATTTCCAATCTTCCGGGACGACTCCTGTTACCAGTGATTGGTTAAATAAATCTGTTAACAGTTTGCTAGTTCACCACTAAGTTCTTTTAATAATTTTAAGTGTAGCCCATCAGGCCCCTGGGACGTATTTGTCTTCACTTTACAGAGGAAGAGGTTCTACGTTTGCTGTCTAAAGACACATGCATCAAATGATCATGGATATGATCGTGATGCCAGGGCACCATTAACCTACACAGTGTGAGGATAGGACAGTTTCTCGTGGGCCAGGCGCAGGATATTAAATACACCGATGCCGGGTTATGGATAATTGTCTTTACTGAGGCAGTAGTAGATGTTACAATCCTCACAGCGCAGATTAGAGTAGTGGAGATGCAGAGTAATCTTTGGGAGACCTGTAGACTTGCTGTGATTTGTAGTACACCCACTTGGCTTTACTTGTTGCAGGCATGGGAATTTCGATTCTGAGGCCTCCCATGCTGACAAGGGTTCTTATAGTTTTCAATTAATGCCACACCACCAGGGTATGAACTGGTGGTGTGGCGTTTATTAGTAGGGGGGGGGGGGGGCAGTAGGGGGCTATTCAGTGTTTAAGAGTGTGTGTGTTCAGTGTGAGCTGCAGTGTGGAGAGGAGTCAGCAGGAGTGTGAGCTGATTCACAGGAAGCCTAAAGAAAATCTTCAAGCAAGTGACCTCGCCATTCTGCAAGTGTTCCCCGCCCAGGAGCAGGCGGAAATTCCTAGCTGTGAGCACAAGAGCCGGTGAGTCGACGGGCCACATAGTGCCAATTCATACCCTGGTGGTGTGGCGTTAATTGAAAACTATAAGAACCCTTGTCAGCATGGGAGGCCTCAGAATCTAAATTCCCACACCTGCAACAAGTAAAGCTAAGTGGGTGTACTACAAATCACAGCAAGTCTACAGGGCTTCAAAGGGTTACTCTTCATCTCCACTACTCTAATCTGCGCTGTGAGGATTGTAACATCTCCTACTGACTCAGTAAAGACAATTATCCGTAGCCTGGCATCGGCATATTTATTATCCTGCGCCTGGCCCAGGAGAAGCTGTGCTATCTTCGCACTGTGTAGGTTAACTGTGCCCTGGCGTCATGGTCATATCCAAACACCCTGCACACAGTACCCCATAATTGGGAACCACAGTGCAACCCATTCCCTGCGTAATCCCCACAATGTCCTTTTCAAATAAAGCTGTTTTCTATAGACAAAGCCAAGACGAAACCTCAGTAGTCTAGCAGAATTCTAGTCACTGTCTCTTTAAGATGGCGTGTTGTTTGCAGATTATGCTTTTAGTAGATGTTTTACTTTGGTGCTTACTTGCACTAGTACTTGTGAACGTCTGTTGTAGATGTAAGTGACTCTCTGATGCACTAGGCAAGAATTATCATGGGGTGTGAACCATGGCAACGAAACTGTAGAACTTCACTTTTAGGGTATGTTCACACTGAGATTCAGACTGGCAGCTTATGGCGGCAGTAGGACCGCGCGGCACTGCGCCGTCACCATTGACGGCTATGCAGTGCTCGCGGACTTCCGCGCAAAGAATGAACATGTTCTTTGTCTGCGCGGAGCAATTTCAGTGGCGGAATTGTCCATTTCTGAAATTCAGCAGTGTGAACTGGCCTCGCGGAGACACATTCACACTAATGTTAAGTTCACACCGCGGGAATTCCGTAGTGTGAACATACCCTTACAGAAAACTATGAAACAACACTGCAGTGAGGCACCGGTGCAAAACGAAATCCAAAGTCCTTGTGCAGCTTCACTAAAACACCCTGTAAGCGATGCTGAAGAGTTGATTAATGTGTTGGGCACGAATATTTGCATTTCAAATTTTTATCGCGAATATTGGAAATTCGTGAATATTGCGACTATATTCGCTATATATCCAAAAATATGAATATTCACATTTTTCCGCATATGCGCATATTCCTTCTTTTCACTTGTGGGCCAATTAGAATGATGCAAATACACTTGTCAGAGGTTATCAACAACATCCTTAGCAACCAATAGTAAAGTTGCCCCCCCCTCTACTGTTTTCTTCCTCAAATACGTGAATATGCGAATATAACGAATACGCAAAATTCGCGAATATATGACGAATGTTCGTTTATATACTCGCGAAATATCGCAAATTCGAATATGGGCAATGCCGCTCATCACTATTGATTAATCCTTGCAGTGGGATTTAAAGGGGTACTCCACCCCTCATCCAAAAGATAGGGGATAAGATGTCTGATTGCAGGGGGTCCCACAGCTGGGACCCCCGCCATTTCTGTGCAGCACCTGGGTGCGGGTGGCTGGGTTGTGAGATCGTGGCCACGCCCCAGTGATGTTACACCACGCCCCCTCAATGCAAGTCTATGGAAGGGGGCGTGGCGGCCGCCACGCCCCCTACCATAGACTTGCATTGAGGGGTGTGGTGTGACGTCACAAGGGGCGTGGCCGTGATATCACAACCCCAAACTGGTTCCACCTAGGGGGTAGAGTCAGGATATCTCTAGAGTTTATTGGCTAGGAGTCTGAGCTGTGACTAGATTCTGTCCTCGATACCTTTTGCTAGTGTATTTATATGAGTATGCTTTTATTAAGGATTCTGGGATATATGGGGGTTTATCGATGACTTCTTTTATGCTTTATGTCTTGCTCTGGGCCCTACAGGTTTTGGGTTATATTGATAGGATATTTTATTTCTGTAGGATTCTCTGTGTTGGGAAAGTCCGGACTGGATGGAGATTTCCCATCTTTACTGTAATGTGGTTTTTCCATAGAAACCTCAGAACATTTCTTAGAATTCCTTGAAGTAAACAGAGAAATTCCTATAACATCGATCGATGAAACGATGACGCAGGGAGATTCTGCCGGCAATTGTGTCAAAAACAAGAACAGATGTAGCAGAGCTGAGTCACCTGGCACGATGGGCAATGAAATCACGAAGCGATCTCGATGGATTTCTCTACGGATCATTAAGCCGTTGCCTTTGTGACATAGAGAAGGAACAGTCCAACGACAAATTCAACTCTGCTACATGGATAGAATACAGGAAATGTCTGAGGAGAACCGAGGGATTGGTCTCTATTCACATTCACATTCTCTGGGATCTTGATATTATGGAACCATGTCGCGGCTCCTTCAAAGGAAATGAAATAAATAAATAAATAAAATCGAGGTGATTAGGAGAGGAGCTGAAAGAAGACAAGGTGACGAGGAGAGGAGCTAAGGAGGAGAGGAGCTGAAAGAAGAGGAGGTGATAAAGAGAGGAGCTGAGGAGGAGAGGAGCTGAAAGAATAGGAGGTGAGAAAGAGAGGAGCTGAGGAGGAGAGGAGCTGAAATAATAGGAGTTGAGAAAGAGAGGAGCTGAGGAGGAGAGAAGTTGAGGAGCTGAGGAGGAGGAGGAGAGAAGCAAATGAAAAGAAAAGGAGCTGAGAGGAAAGGAGGAGAGGAGCTGAGAGGAGAGGAGCTGAGGAGGAAAGGAGCTGAGGAGGAGAGGATCTGAGGAGGAAAGAAGCTGAGGAGGAGAGGAGGTGAGAGGAGAGGAGCTGAGGAGGAGAGGAGCTGAGGAGGAGAGGAGCTGAGAGGAGCTGAAGAGGAGAGGAGCTGAGAAGGAGGGGAGCTGAGGAGGAGAGGAGAGAAGTGAATGAAAAGAAAAGGAGCTGAGAGGAAAGGAGGAGATGAGAGGAGAGGACCTGAGAGGAGAGGAGCTGAGTAGGAGAGGAGCTGAGGAGGAGAGGAGCTGAGAGGAGAGGAGCAGAGGAGGAAAGGAGCTGAGGAGGAGAGAAACTGAGGAGGAGAGGAGCTGAGAGCAGAGGAGCTGAAAGGAGCTGAAAGGAGAGGAGCTAAGGAGGAGAGGAGCTGAGAGGAGCTGAAAGCAGAGGAGCTGAGAGGAGCTGAGGAGGAGATGAGCTGAGAGGAGCTGAGGAGGAGAGGAGCTGAGGAGGAGAGGAGCTGAGAGGGGATGAGCTAAGGAGAAGAGGATCTGAGGAGAATAGGAGCTGAGAGAAGAGGAGCTGAGGAGGAGAGGAGCTGAGGAGGAGAGGAGCGGAGGAGGAGAGGAGATGAGGAGGAGAGGAGCTTAGAGGAGAGAACTGAATGACAAGAAAAGGAGCTGAGAAGAGAGGAGCTTAGAAGAGAGGAGCTGAGAAGAGAGGAGCTGAGGAGAAGAGGAGCTGAGAGGAGAGGAGCTGAGAGGAGAGGAGATTAAGAGGAGAGTAGCAGAGAGGAGAGGAGCTGAGGAGGAGAGGAGCTGAGAGGAGCTGAGGAGGAGAGGAGCTGAGAGGAGAGGAGCTGAGGAGGAGAAGAGCTGAGGAGGAGAGAAGCTGAGGAGGAGAGGAGCTGAAAGAATAGGAGGTGAGAAAGAGAGGAGCTGAGGAGGAGAGAAGTTGAGGAGCTGAGGAGGAGAGAAGCAAATGAAAAGAAAAGGAGCTGAGAGGAAAGGAGGAGAGGAGCTGAGAGGAGAGGGGCTGAGGAGGAAAGGAGCTGAGGAGGAGAGGATCTGAGGAGGAAAGAAGCTGAGGAGGAGAGGAGGTGAGAGGAGAGGAGCTGAGGAGGAGAGGAGCTGAGGAGGAGAGGATCTGAGAGGAGCTGAAGAGGAGGGGAGCTGAGGAGGAGAGGAGAGAAGTGAATGAAAAGAAAAGGAGCTGAGAGGAAAGGAGGAGATGAGAGGAGAGGACCTGAGAGGAGAGGAGCTGAGTAGGAGAGGAGCTGAGGAGGAGAGGAGCTGAGAGGAGAGGAGCAGAGGAGGAAAGGAGCTGAGGAGGAGAGAAACTGAGGAAGAGAGGAGCTGAGGAGGAGAGGAGCTGAGAGCAGAGGAGCTGAAAGGAGCTGAAAGGAGAGGAGCTAAGGAGGAGAGGAGCTGAGAGGAGCTGAAAGCAGAGGAGCTGAGAGGAGCTGAGGAGGAGAGGAGCTGAGAGGAGCTGAGGAGGAGAGGAGCTGAGAGGAGCTGAGGAGGAGAGGAGCTGAGGAGGAGATGAGCTGAGGAGGAGAGGAGCTGAGAGGGGATGAGCTAAGGAGGAGAGGAGCTGAGGAGGAGAGGAGCTGAGGAGGAGAGGAGAGGAGATGAGGAGGAGAGGAGCTTAGAGGAGAGAACTGAATGACAAGAAAAGGAGCTGAGAAGAGAGGAGCTTAGAAGAGAGGAGCTGAGAAGAGAGGAGCTGAGGAGAAGAGGAGCTGAGAGGAGAGGAGCTGAGAGGAGAGGAGATTAAGAGGAGAGTAGCAGAGAGGAGAGGAGCTGAGGAGGAGAGGAGCTGAGAGGAGCTGAGGAGGAGAGGAGCTGAGAGGAGAGGAGCTGAGGAGGAGAAGAGCTGAGGAGGAGAGAAGCTGAGGAGGAGAAGAGCTGAGGAGGAGAGAAGCTGAGGAGGAGAGGAGCTGAGAGGAAAGGAGCTGAGGAGGAGAGGAGCTGAGGAGGAGAGGAGCTGAGGAGGAGAGGAGCTGAAAGGAGAGGAGCTGAGGAAGAGAGGAGCTGAAAAGGAGAGGAGCTGAGGGAGAGAGGAGCTGCGAGGAGAGAAACTGAAGCGGAGAGGAGCTGAGAGGAGAGGAGCTGAGAGGAGAGGAGCTGAGGAGGAGAGGATGAGGAGAATAGGAGCTGAGAGGAGAGGAGCTGAGGAGGAGAGGAGCTGAGAGGAGAGGAGTGATGAGGAGAGGAACTGAGAGGAGAGTAGCTGAGAGGAGCTGAGGAGGAGAGGTAAAGGAGGAGAGGAGCTGAGGAGGAGAGGTAAAGGAGGAGAGGAGCTGAGGAGGAGAGGTAAAGGAGGAGAGGAGCTGAGAGGAGCTGAGAGGAGCTGAGAGGAGCTGAGAGGAGCTGAGGAGGAGAGGTGAAGGAGGAGAGGATGATCCCAGGAGAATTTGTGGTTGTGTTCAGACTCTGGGGCAGATTTATTACTACAAATAAGAATTCTGATATAATTTTCACCAATAAAACATCTTACATGACTTTTGTCACATTTATTATGTATTTTAGAATCTTTTCCCCAAAATTTTCACCAAACCCAAAAGGAGTGCAGCTTAACCATGAAGGTTGTGAGTCGCCTGCACCTGACCCTGCACCAGAAATAAATGTAAAGTAAGTGAACCCGTCGCTGGTTTGTGTTTCGCATTCACCTTCATTCTGATCATTTTTTTTTAAACTGATAAATTCCACAATTTCTTTTCACTTCCAAGTTTCCGTATTGAAAAAAATCTTTATTTCTGACCAAAAGTCTGATTGATGTGGTGTGGGATGTTCTTGGCCAGGAGAGCCGGGCCGGCTGCAGAACAAAAATGTGTCTATATATTTCACTCCTACTATTCCTCCCCGTATACTGCCTGGAGGCCTCCACCACCTCTATATATACAGGGGGATCCAGTGGAATCCTAAATACATCAGATCCTGGAATCTCCCGAACGATCAGTTCACCAGGCGGCTGTCCGGAGATTTCAGCTCTGAGGTGGATTCTGGAGGATTCTTTGGTTGTTTTGACATGTGTGGAACATTTATATGGTTTTGTAACACGCTCCGCTTCATTTTCTCGTACACGAGTCCTGCCGAGCAGGTAGAGATTTGGCCGCCACATCAACAATGAGAAATATTTAACAACAGTCTTAATGTTTCTGAAAAAAAGAAAACCTGTAAAGTTAGGAAAGCGTCCATCTTATTATAGAAGTCACGAGGCCAGGATCACTACCGATAACTGTCCTGCCAGGATCACTACCGATAACTGTCCTGCCAGGATCACTACCGATAACCGTCCTGCCAGGATCACTACTGATAACCGTCCTGCCAGGATCACTACTGATAACCGTCCTGCCAGGATCACTACCGATAACTGTCCTGCCAGGATCTCTAATGATAACTGTCCTGCCAGGATCACTACCGATAACCGTCCTGCCAGGATCACTAACAATAACTGTCCTGCCAGGATCTCTAATGATAACTGTCCTGCCAGGATCACTACCGATAACCGTCCTGCCAGGATCACTAACAATAACTGTCCTGCCAGGATCTCTAATGATAACTGTCCTGCCAGGATCACTACCGATAACCGTCCTGCCAGGATCACTAACAATAACCGTCCTGCCAGGATCACTACTGATAACCGTCCTGCCAGGATCACTAACAATAACTGTCCTGCCAGGATCTCTAATGATAACTGTCCTGCCAGGATCACTAACAATAACTGTCCTGCCAGGATCTCTAATGATAACCGTCCTGCCAGGATCACTAACAATAACTGTCCTGCCAGGATCACTACCAATAACCATCCTGCCAGGATCACTACCGATAACCGTCCTGCCAGGATCACTACCGATAACCGTCCTGCCAGAATCACTACCAATAACCGTCCTGACAGGATCACTACCGATAACTGTCCTGCCAGGATCACTACCGATAACTGTCCTGCCAGGATCACTACCGATAACTGTCCTGCCAGGATCACTACCGATAACCGTCCTGCCAGGATCACTACTGATAACCGTCCTGCCAGGATCACTACTGATAACCGTCCTGCCAGGATCACTAACAATAACTGTCCTGCCAGGATCTCTAATGATAACTGTCCTGCCAGGATCACTAACAATAACTGTCCTGCCAGGATCACTACCGATAACTGTCCTGCCAGGATCACTACCGATAACTGTCCTGCCAGGATCACTAACAATAACTGTCCTGCCAGGATCACTACTGATAACCGTCCTGCCAGGATCACTACCGATAACTGTCCTGCCAGGATCACTACCGATAACTGTCCTGCCAGGATCACTACCGATAACCGTCCTGCCAGGATCACTACTGATAACCGTCCTGCCAGGATCACTACTGATAACCGTCCTGCCAGGATCACTAACAATAACTGTCCTGCCAGGATCTCTAATGATAACTGTCCTGCCAGGATCACTAACAATAACTGTCCTGCCAGGATCTCTAATGATAACCGTCCTGCCAGGATCACTAACAATAACTGTCCTGCCAGGATCACTACCAATAACCATCCTGCCAGGATCACTACCGATAACCGTCCTGCCAGGATCACTACCGATAACCGTCCTGCCAGGATCACTACCAATAACCATCCTGACAGGATCACTACTGATAATTGTCCTGCCAGGATCACTACCGATAACTGTCCAGCCAGGATCACTACCGATAACCATCGTGCCAGGATCACTACCGATAACCGTCCTGCCAGGATCACTAACAATAACCGTCCAGCCAGGATCACTAACAATAACCGTCCTGCCAGGATCACTACCAATAACTGTCCTGCCAGGTGTACTACCGATAACCATCCTGCCAGGATCACTACCAATAACTGTCCTGCCAGGTGTACTACCGATAACCATCCTGCCAGGATCACTACCAATAACCATCCTGCCAGGATCACTACCAATAACCATCCTGCCAGGATCACTACCAATAACCGTCCTGCCAGGATCACTACCAATAACCGTCCTGCCAGGATCACTATCGATAACTGTCCTGCCAGGATCACTACCGATAACCGTCCTGCCAGGATCACTACTGAGAACCGTCCTGCCAGGATCACTACCGATAACCATCATGCCAGGTTCTCTACCGAAAACCATCCTGCCAGGATCATTACCGATAATCATCCTGCCAGGTTCTCTACCGAAAACCATCCTGCCAAGATCACTACTGATAATTGTCCTGCCAGGATCACTACCGATAACCATCCTGCCAGGATCACTACCACTAATCATCCTGCCAGGATCACTACCAATAACCGTCCTGCCAGGATCACTACCAATAACCGTCCTGCAAGGATCACTACTGATAACCGTCCTGCCAGGATCACTACCGATAACTGTTCTGCCAGGATCACTACTGATAACCATCCTGCCAGGATCACTACCAATCACCATCCTGCCAGGATCACTACCAATAACTGTTCTGCCAGGATCACTACTGATAACCGTCCTGCCAGGATCACTACCGATAACCGTGCTGCCAGGATCACTACTGATAACCGTCTTGCCAGGATCACTAAAATTAACAGTCCTGCCAGGATCACCACCGATAATCATCCTGCCAGGATAACTACCGATAATCATCCTGCCAGGATCACTACCGATAACCATGCTGCCAGGATCACTACCAATTACCGTCCTGCCAGGGTCACTACTGATAACCATCCTGCCAGGATCACTACCGATAATCATCCTGCCAGGATCACTACTGATGACCGTCCTGCGAGGATCACTACCAATTACCATCCTGCCAGGATCACTACCGATAGCTGTCCTGCCAGGATCGCTACCAATAACTGTCCTGCCAGGATCACTAATGATAACTGTCCTGCCAGGATCACTACCAATAACCGTCCTGCCAGGATCACTAATGATAACCGTCCTGCCAGGATCACTACCAATAACCGTCCTGCCAGGATCACTACCAATAACCATCCTGCCAGGATCACTACCGATAACCATCCTGCCAAGATCACTACTGATAATTGTCCTGCCAGGATCACTACCAATAACCATCCTGCCAGGTTTACTACCGATAACCGTCCTGCCAAGATCACTACTGATAATTGTCCTGCCAGGATCACTACCAATAACCGTCCTGCCAGGATCACTACTGACAACCTTCCTGCCTGGTTCACTACTGATAACCGTTCAACCAGGATCACTACTGATAATTTTCCTGCCAGGATCACTACTGATAACTGTCCTGCCAGGTTCACTACCGATAACCGTCCTGCCAGGATCACTACTGATAACCGTCCTGCCAGGATCACTACTGATAACCGTCTTGCCAGGATCACTACTGATAACCGTCCTGCCAGGATCACTACTGATAACCGTCCTGCCAGGTTCACTACCGATAACCGTCCTGCCAGGATCACTACTGATAACCGTCCTGCCAGGATCACTACTGATAACCGTCCTGCCAGGATCACTACCGATGACCGTCCTGCCAGGATCACTACTGATAACCATCCTGCCAGGATCACTACTGATAACCGTACTGCCAAGATCACTACTGATAACCGTCCTGCCAGGATCACTACTGATAACCGTCCTGCCAGGATCACTACTGATAACCGTCCTGCCAGGATCACTACTGATAACCATCCTGCCAGGATCACTACTGATAACCGCCCTGCCAGGATCACTACTGATAACCATCCTGCCAGGATCACTACTGATAACTGTCCTGCCAAGATCACTACTGATAACCGTCCTGCCAGGATCACTACTGATAACCGTCCTACCAGGATCACTACCAATAACCGTCCTGCCAGGATCACTACTGATAACCGCCCTGCCAGGATCACTACTGATAACCGTCCTGCCAGGATCACTACTGATAACCGCCCTGCCAGGATCACTACTGATAACCATCCTGCCAGGATCACTACTGATAACCGTCCTGCCAAGATCACTACTGATAACCGTCCTACCAGGATCACTACCAATAACCGTCCTGCCAGTCCTCCCTAACACTTGGGGGTGTCCTTTATGTTAGTGACGTGCAGATGAAGCCAAGACAATTGAATTTGAGTAGTTGTTTTACAAACTGTTAACTTTCCTGAACTCAGTGACTTCTTCCACAAGATGGAGATGTTCTAAGGCCTATAACTTTCCCTAATTCTCCTCCACTACAACCACTTTGTCCCTTTTGAGACCTCTGGGTCTTGGAGATATCATAAAGCTTCATATTTGACAGTCTCCCCTCTACTCTCTATGCACTTTAGACATTCGGAGATTAGCCGGTGACTGATTCACTCTCCTGTGGGTGACCTTTCCTATTTATACAACATGGCCGGACCATTATATCAATATAATCTCTTTATGCCTTCTGTCTCCCCCCATTCCCCGTAGTCTGTAAGCTCCCGCGAGCAGGGCCATCACTCCTTCTGTGTGAATAGTTAGTGTGTAATATTGTTATGTCTGATGCTTGTCTTCATTTTATCCCAAAATTGTAAAGTGCTGCGGAATCTGTTGGTGCTATATAATAAAAATATATAATTAATATTATTATTATTCTGAAGCTTGAAGAGTTCTTATAGTCTTTACGGCAATTACCCGGTGGTGCTGGCAGTGAAGAATTAAGTAGTTCATAGCAGTGTTGAGTAGCCTTTTGCATTAGCCACTGGTCCAAATCTGCTCTGAATGACTTGCTTGGGGTTATAGTGCGGTTGAGCTGCAGTTTCCTATCCCAAGATGCAGGTCTGAATAGTGATGTGACATTTTAGCCTTATGATGCTTTAACCCACAGGAAGAGAGCTGGAGTAGTGAGTTGAAGTGTGAAAAAAGTGGGTCCATTAGACAAGGGTGGGGGGTCCTTCAGACAGGGATGGGAGGTCCATCAGACAGGGGTGGTGGGGTCCTTCAGACAGGGGTGGGGGGTCCATCAGACAGGGGTGGTGGGGTCCTTCAGACAGGGGTGGGGGTCCTTCAGACAGGGGTGGGGGGTCCATTAGACAGGGGTTGTGGGGTCCTTCAGACAGGGGTGGGGGGACAATCAGACAGGGGTGGGGGGTCCTTCAGAAAGAGGTGGGGGTCCATCAGACAGGGATGGGGTGGTTAAGTGGGCTTCTACTTTCACAGGAACAACAGCTGCTAAATCTGCAACCTTAAGCAGGTTCTCTGTAGCTCAGGATCACACAGACTCGGTCACTATCTAAAGTGATGGATAAGAGGTGGTCTACAAATATGGGGGAGTGATGGATAAGAGGTGATCTACAAATATGGGGGAGTGATGGATAATAGGTGGTCTACAAATATGGGGAAGTGGTGGATAAGAGGTGGTCTACAAATATGGAGGGGTGATGGATAAGAGGTGGTCTACAAATATGGGGAAGTGGTGGATAAGAGATGATCTACAAATATGAGGGAGTGATGGATTAGGGGTGGTCTACAAATATGGGGGGTGATGGATTAGAGGTAGAACAGAAATGGTGTATAATAATGGAGGGAGGGGGAGAGGAATGGATCAGAGATGGAACTGAACAACGGTGGTTACCAATACTACAAATGGACCAATGGAAAGAAAGATAGGTAGAGTGATGAATAAATAAGTCAGTGGGTGGGTGAGTGGATTGAGTAAAGATGTTGATGTTGTGATAGAGGAGGCTGAAGTTTTGCTGAACATAAAAGTGGATGAAGCAAACGCCTAGAAGGAGATGGAGATTGTGTAGAGAAGACAAGGTCCACGTATAAGGTAGGTGGGCCATGAGAGCGGGGGTGGGGGAATGAAATGAAGAAGGGCGAATGGATGTGAGGGTTATTAGGTATTAGGATGGTGTCATTGTTAGAGGGGTCACCAATGAAATTTGGGGAACACAGGAGAGTGGGGCCGACATTGGAGGCTGGAACTTTAAACTGGAGGAGAAAGATAAGAAGAAGTGGAGTCAATGATGGAGGGAACATAGAAGTGGTAGAAGAGATGAGATGGGAGAGGTAGGTGGAATGAAGGAACAGGGAGACTTATACCAATCATGAGAGGGTCATGAGGTCACAGGTGGAGGACGGAGATGAGGACGGGGATGAGGACAGAGATGAGGACACAGATGAGGACAGAGATGAGGACAGAGATGAGGACAGAGATGAGGAGGGAGAAGAGGACAGAGATGAGACGGAGATGAGGACGAAGATGAGGACAGAGATGAGAACAGAGATGAGGACAGAGATGAGGACGGAGATGAGGACAGAGATGAGGACAGAGATGAGGACAGAGATGAGGACAGAGATGAGAACAGAGATGAGGACAGAGATGAGGACAGAGATGAGGACAGAGATGAGGACAGAGATGAGGACAGAGATGAGGACAGAGATGAGGATGATGATGGGGACAGAGATGAGGACGATGATGGGGACGGAGATGAGGACGGAAATGAGGACGGAAATGAGGACAGAGATGAGGACGGAGATGAGAACAGAGATGAGGAGGGAGAAGAGGACAGAGATGAGACGGAGATGAGGACGAAGATGAGGACAGAGATGAGAACAGAGATGAGGACAGAGATGAGGACGGAGATGAGGACAGAGATGAGGACAGAGATGAGGACAGAGATGAGGACAGAGATGAGGATGATGATGGGGACAGAGATGAGGACGATGATGGGGACGGAGATGAGGACGGAGATGAGGACGGAGATGAGGATGGGGAAGAGGACAGTGATGAGGGCGATGATGAGGAGGGATATGGGGACAGAGGTGAGGATGGAAATGAGGACCGGGATGAGGAAGGAGCTGGGGACAGAGATGTGGACGGAGATGAGGACGGGGATGTGGACAGAGATAAGAACAGGAATGAGGACGGAGATGGGGACAGGGATGAGGTAGGAGATGAGGACAGAGATAAAGACAAAGATGAGGTGGAGATGAGGAAAGAAATGGGGAAAGAGATGGGAATGGAGATGGGGACAGAGATAAGAACAGAGATGAGGACGGGGATGAGGACGGAGATGAGGACAAAGATGAGGACGAACATGAGAACAGAGATGAGGATGTAGATGAGGATAGAAATGAGAACGGAGATAAGGACAGTGATGAGAATGATTTTTGGAAGGGAGATGAGGACGGAGATGAGGATGGAGATGTGGACAGAGGTAAGGACAGGGATGAGGACGGAGATCAGGACGGGAATGAGGACAGAGATGAGTACGGAGATCAGGACAGAGATGAAGACAGAGATGAGGACGGAGATGGGGACAGAGATGAGGACGGAGATGAGGACGATGATGGGAATGGAGATGAGGACAGAGATGAGGACGGAGATGAGGATGGACATGAGAACAGAGATGAGGACAGAGATGAGAATGATCATGGGGACGGAGATGAGGACAGAGATGGGGACAGAGATGAGGACGATGATGAGGACAGAGATGGGGACAGAGATGAGGACGATGATAAGGACAGAGATGGGACAGAGATGAGGACGATGATGAGGACAGAAATGGGGACAGAGATGAGGATGATGATGAGGACAAAGATGAGGACGATGATGAGGACAGAGATGAGGACAGAGATGGGGACGATGATGAGGTCAGAGATGGGGACAGAGATGAGGTCGATGATGAGGACAGAGATGGGGACAGAGATGAGGACGATGATGAGGACAGAGATGGAGACAGAGATGAGGACGATGATGAGGACGGAAATGGGCACAGAGATGAGGACGATGATGGGGACGGAGATGAGGACAGAGATAATGACAGAGATGAGGACGGAGATGAGGACAGAGATGAGAACGGAGATGAGGACGGAGATGAGGACAGAGATGAGGAGGAGATGAGGACAGAGATGAGGATGATGATGGGGACGGAGATGGGGATGGAGATGGGGACGGAGATGAGGACAGAGATGGGGACAGAGATGAGGACGATGATGGTGACGGAGATGGGGTCAAAGATGAGGACAGAGATGATGGCGGAGATGAGGACAGAAATGAGGACAGAGATGAGAACAGAGATGAGGACGGAGATGAGGACGGAGATGGGGACGGAGATGAGGACAGAGATGAGGACAGAGATGAGGACGGAGATGAGGACGGAGATGAGGACAGAGATGAGGACAGAGATGAGGACGGAGATGAGGATGGAGATGAGGACAGAGATGAGGACAGAGATGAGGACAGAGATGAGGACGATGATGGGGACAGAGATGAGGATGATAATGGGGACAGAGATGAGGACGATGATGGGGACGGAGATGGGGACGGAGATGAGGAGAGAGATGATGGCGGAGATGAGGACGGAAATGAGGACAGAGATGAGAACAGAGATGAAGACGGAGATGGGGACGGAGATGGGGACAGAGATGAGGACAGAGATGAGGACGATGATGGGGACAGAGATGAGGACGATGATGGGGACGGAGATGGGGATGAAGATAGGGACGGAGATGAGGACAGAGATGATGGCGGAGATGAGGACGGAAATGAGGACAGAGATGAGAACAGAGATGAGGACGATGATGAGGACAGAGATGAGGACAGAGATGAGGACGATGATGAGGACAGAGATGAGGGCGATGATGGGGACAGAGATGAGGACGATGATGGGGAAGGAGATGGGGACGGAGATGAGGACAGAGATGATGGCAGAGATGGGGACGGAAATGAGGACAGAGATGAGAACAGAGATGAGGACGGAGATGAGGACGGAGATGAGGACGGAGATGAGGACAGAGATGAGGACAGAGATGTGGACAGAGATGAGGACAGAGATGAGGACAGAGATGTGGATGGAGATGAGGACAGAGATGAGGACAGAGATGTGGATGGTGATGAGGACAGAGATGAGGACGCAAATGAGGACTGGTCAACCATCAGATTGACAAAGTCGTCACTGAAAAAAAAATAGTCCATTTCAGTGAACCCGACGATGTCAATCTTGATTCCAAAGTCGCCAAAAAACTCAGGAATCATGGGCTGGTGACCAGGGCTGCCATCAGAAATTTTGGGGCCCCTTACACAGCTCAAGGCCTGGGCCCCCACCCCCCTGGCCTGCCTGCTATCTTCCCCACTGTCTATGAAAAAAATATTTTAAAACAAAGGACGAGAAAAATAAGAGCCTTTTAGTTTAAAGGATAACTCCGGGATGTAACAACTCATCCCCCATCCATGCAGTTCTATGGCAGAGCCGGAGATTGCAGAAAGCAGCGCTCCGGCTCTCCCATAGAGCTGCATGGAAGGGGTGTGTCAGCCAAAACTTGGTGCAGTGGTCAAAAATGCTTGTTTCATGCAGATAGCTGGGGCGCCGCTTAGGATAGGGGATAAGTTGTTACATCCCGAAGTTATCCTTTAATAAGGAAGAAAGAAAGAATATTACCACCACACATATTACCATCATACTGTTACTGACCAAGCCCTGTATACTGACCTATATTACCAATAATACCAGTATACAAGGAGGAATATTATCACCGTACATATTACCATCATACTGTTACTGACCAAATCCTGTATACTGAGATCCATATTACCAATAATACCAGTATACAAGGAGGAATATTATCACCATACATATTACCATCATACTGCCACTGACCAAATCCTGTATACTGAGACCAATATTACCAACAATGCCAGAATACAAGGAGGAATATTATCACTATACATATTATCATCATACTGTTACTGAACAAATCCTGTATACTGAGACCAATATTACCAATAATACCAGTATACAAGGAGGAATATTATCACCATACATATTACCATCATACTGTTACTGACCAAGCCCTGTATACTGACCAATATTACCAATAATACCAGTATACAAGGAGGAATATTATCACCGTACATATTACCATCATACTGTTACTTACCAAATCCTGTATACTGAGACCAATATTGCCAATAATACCAGTATACAAGGAGGAATATCATCACCATACATATTACCATCATACTGTTACTGACCAAATCCTGTATACTGAGATCCATATTACCAATAATACCAGTATACAAGGAGGAATATTATCACCATACATATTACCATCATACTGCCACTGACCAAATCCTGTATACTGAGACCAATATTACCAACAATGCCAGAATACAAGGAGGAATATTATCACTATACATATTATCATCATACTGTTACTGAACAAATCCTGTATACTGAGACCAATATTACCAATAATACCAGTATACAAGGAGGAATATTATCACCATACATATTACCATCATACTGTTACTGACCAAGCCCTGTATACTGACCAATATTACCAATAATACCAGTATACAAGGAGTAGTGTTGAGCGGCATAGGCCATATTCGAATTCGCGAATATTCGCGAATATGTGGACGAATATTCGCATATTCGAAATATTCGCATTTTATTTTCGCAAACATGAAACATTCGCGTATGCGAACATTTACATATGTGATAATTCGCATATGTGAAAATTAGCATATGTAAATGTTCGCATATGCGAAAATTCGCCCGCCAGTCTCACACAGTAGTATTACAGCCTTCTTTACACCATACAAGCTGGAAGCAGAGAGGGGTGATCACTGTGATGTGTACTGGGAAAAAAAAAAAAAAACAAAAAAAAACGAATATTCGTAATTACGAATATATAGCGCTATATTCGCGAAATTCGCGAATTCGCGAATATGCGATATTCGCGAATAATATTCGAATTGCGAATATTCGCGAGCAACACTAACAAGGAGGAATATTATCACCGTACATATTACCATCATACTGTTACTTACCAAATCCTGTATACTGAGACCAATATTGCCAATAATACCAGTATACAAGGAGGAATATCATCACCATATATATTACCATCATACTGTTACTTACCAAATCCTGTATACTGAGACCAATATTGCCAATAATACCAGTATACAAGGAGGAATATCATCACCATATATATTACCATCATACTGTTACTGACCAAATCCTGTATACTGAGACCAATATTACCAATAATACCAGTATACAAGGAGGAATATTATCCCCATATATACTACCATCATACTGTTACTGACCAAATCCTGTATACTGAGACCAATATTACCAATAATACCAGTATACAAGGAGGAATATTATCACCATACATATTACCATCATACTGTTACTGACCAAATCCTGTATACTGAGACCAATATTACCAATAATACCAGTATACAAGTGAGAATAATACTGCCACACCATGACCACTACCATTGCCACCACATAGGTAATGCCCTCAGTGGGTAGGTTGTAGGTCATGCCCCCAGGCAGGTTGTCAGTAAAGACCCAAAAGGGTAGACAGTAGGTAATGCCCCATTAGGTAGTGCCCCAAGGTAGGTAGTGCTCCCAGGTAGGTAATGTGCCCAGTAGATAGTGCCCCCCCCCCCCCCCAGTAGATAATGCTTTTAGTAGGTAGATCCCTCAATAGGTAGTGCCCTAGGTATGTAATGCCCCCAGTAGATAGTGTCCCTAGGTCGATCATGCCTCCAGATAGATCAGTGTGGTGCCTCCAGCTGTTGCAAAACTAGAACTCCCAGCATGCCTGGACAGCCAAAGTCATGCTGGGAGTTGTAGTTTTACAACAACTGGAGGCCACCTTGTCGGGAAACACTGAGATATAACACAGATATAGATAGACATTAGAGAGATAGATATATATAACATAGATAGATAGACAGACATTAGAGAGATAGATAGATCAGTGTTTCCCAACCAAGGAGCCTCCAGCTGTTACAAAACAATAACTCTCAGCATGCCCGGACAACCAAAGGCATGCTGGGAGTTGTAGTTTTACAACAGTTGGAGGCCCCTTGGTCGGGAAACACTGAAATATAACATAGATATAGATAGACGGACAGATATGAGATAGATAAATGGATAGATAGATATAACTTAGAAATAACATAGATAGACATTAGAGAGATCGACAGATAGATAAAAGATGGATAGATAGATAGATAGATATAAGATGGATAGATAGATAGATAGATATGAGATAGATAGATATAAGATGGATAGATAGATAGATATGAGATAGATAGATATAAGATGGATAGATAGATAGATATGAGATAGATAGATATAAGATGGATAGATAGATAGATATGAGATAGATAGATATAAGATGGATAGATAGATAGATATGAGATAGATAGATATAAGATGGATAGATAGATAGATAGATAGATATAAGATGGATAGATAGATAGATAGATAGGAGATGGATAGATAGATAGATATAAGATGGATAGATAGATAGATAGATAGATAGATAGATAGATAGGAGATATATAGGAGATAGATAGAGAGATAGATCAGTGTTTCTCAACCAGGGTGCCTCCAGCTGTTGCAAAATGACAGCTCCCAGCATGCCTGGACAGCCAAAGGCATACTGGGAGTTGCAGTTTTGCAACAGCTGGGGGCACCCTGTTCAGGAAACATTGAGAAATCCCCCACTGACCCCTAAACAGCAATTTGTGTTCTTCCCTCTTTCCCCTAGAAAGTTACCTTATTGATGGGCGGCCTCAGCGCGGGCGGGTGTCGGAATCCTCGGTGGAGCAGGAGACAAAGCATGGCCCTGCTCCTATTGGACTGCAGCCTGCACGCAGAGGAGTGTGGGGGGAAGGGGAGGAGCATCTCTCTGCTCTCCTCCCATAGAGTCAGTGTGGCCCCGGCCCCTGCACTGACATTAAAGGGCTGCAGGCTGAATATTTTAAAAGAAGATGGTGCTGCAGCAGCGGGTCCCCTCTCAGGCTGGAGGTCCCACCATCAGTCCAGCCCTTCTATGCTGCGCCCGCTGCAGGGGGGTACAGCAGGGGCCCGGGCCCTCCTGGAGGCCCGGGCTCCTTACTGGAGTACTGGCTGTACCCCCCTGATGGTGGCCCTGCTCGTGACAAGTTCACCGGTACGGGGCACCAGTAAACTTGGCTGGGGGGGCTTGAGTAGTATGAGCGCCAGGGGGACTGATACAAGCATGGGGCACAGGGTCAGGAGCAGCGGAGGTTTGTGGCCTCGCATGGTGGTGTCTCCGCTGCCTTGGGGGCTCATCATCAGAAGATGATTTGGAGGACGAGGAAATAAGGAAGGGGGGGTCTTCCTCGTCCTCTGTGGCACTTTCAGTGTCGAAGGCAAGTAAGGAAAGTAAGGCATGTGCCTCCTCTGCTGAAAACACCCTGCGGGACATTTCCCTACTCTAATGGGGATGGGGGGGGGGGGGTGAGGGAAAAACTTTATTTGTGTATGTGCTGTGTGTGGTGTGATACTACCTCTCCAACCCGCCCTAACCTAACTAACTAAACCCGCCCTAACTAACTAAACCCGCCCTAACCTAACTAACTAAACCCGCCCTAACCTAACTAACTAAACCCGCCCTAACCTAACTAACTAAACCCGCCCTAACCTAACTAACTAAACCCGCCCTAACTAACTAAACCCGCCCTAACCTAACTAACTAAACCCGCCCTAACCTAACTAACTAAACCTGCCCTAACCTAACTAACTAAACCCGCCCTAACCTAACTAACTAAACCTGCCCTAACCTAACTAACTAAACCCGCCCTAACTAACTAAACCCGCCCTAACCTAACTAACTAAACCCGCCCTAACCTAACTAACTAAACCCGCCCTAACCTAACTAACTAAACCCGCCCTAACTAACTAAACCCGCCCTAACCTAACTAACTAAACCCGCCCTAACCTAACTAACTAAACCCGCCCTAACCTAACTAACTAAACCCGCCCTAACTAACTAAACCCGCCCTAACCTAACTAACTAAACCCACCCTAACCTAACTAACTAAACCCGCCCTAACTAACTAAACCCGCCCTAACCTAACTAACTAAACCCGCCCTAACCTAACTAACTAAACCCGCCCTAACCTAACTAACTAAACCCGCCCTAACCTAACTAACTAAACCCGCCCTAACCTAACTAACTAAACCCGCCCTAACCTAACTAACTAAACCCGCCCTAACCTAACTAACTAAGCCCGCCCTAACCTAACTAACTAAACCCGCCCTAACCTAACTAACTAAACCCGCCCTAACCTAACTAACTAAACCCGCCCTAACCTAACTAACTAAACCCGCCCTAACTAACTAAACCCGCCCTAACCTAACTAACTAAACCCGCCCTAACCTAACTAACTAAACCCGCCCTAACCTAACTAACTAAACCCGCCCTAACCTAACTAACTAAACCCGCCCTAACCTAACTAACTAAACCCGCCCTAACCTAACTAACTAAACCCGCCCTAACTAACTAAACCCGCCCTAACCTAACTAACTAAACCCGCCCTAACCTAACTAACTAAACCTGCCCTAACCTAACTAACTAAACCCGCCCTAACTAACTAAACCCGCCCTAACCTAACTAACTAAACCCGCCCTAACCTAACTAACTAAACCCGCCCTAACCTAACTAACTAAACCCGCCCTAACCTAACTAACTAAACCCGCCCTAACCTAACTAACTAAACCCGCCCTAACTAACTAAACCCGCCCTAACCTAACTAACTAAACCCGCCCTAACCTAACTAACTAAACCCGCCCTAACCTAACTAACTAAACCCGCCCTAACCTAACTAACTAAACCCGCCCTAACCTAACTAACTAAACCCGCCCTAACCTAACTAACTAAACCCGCCCTAACCTAACTAACTAAGCCCGCCCTAACCTAACTAACTAAACCCGCCCTAACCTAACTAACTAAACCCGCCCTAACCTAACTAACTAAACCCGCCCTAACCTAACTAACTAAACCCGCCCTAACTAACTAAACCCGCCCTAACCTAACTAACTAAACCCGCCCTAACCTAACTAACTAAACCCGCCCTAACCTAACTAACTAAACCCGCCCTAACCTAACTAACTAAACCCGCCCTAACCTAACTAACTAAACCCGCCCTAACCTAACTGACTAAACCCGCCCTAACCTAACTAACTAAACCCGCCCTAACCTAACTAACTAAACCCGCCCTAACCTAACTAACTAAACCCGCCCTAACCTAACTAACTAAACCCGCCCTAACCTAACTAACTAAACCCGCCCCAACAGTAAAAATATAAACTAAAAAGGGGGAAAGGGAAAAAAAAACTTAAAAAAGGACATATTTAAAAACCCTGCGCCCAAAAAAATGCATTTACCTAATCAGTGGTGTGCGCACTGATTATCACTTGGTGGCAGCAGGGGGCGCAGAAGTCCATGGGGGTCTGGCCACTCAGCCCAGAACAGTGGCTGGTGTCACGTACACAGACCTCCACACAAAATACCTGAAAAATAAAATTAAAAAATGCTTAACCCTGAAAAAATGAACCCGCCTGAACCCCCCAAAAAAAGCTGATAAATCACGGACAGCGGTGGGGCAGGCCGCACACACAGGTACGGTACGTCCACACAGCACAGGCCTGCTACTGGTGGCACGGACCGCCTACGTATTTCCGCATATGGCGATACTAAATAAGGTGATTTATTTTATTTTGTAAATTTTTATTATTATTTGTAATTTGTTATTGAGGCTTTTTCACTTTTTTTTTAAAACGTATTTTTTTTTTCATTATTGGAATTTTTTACTAACACTGATCAGTGTTATCATGATCTACTTCTCCGGTCTGCCAGCAGTCAGACCAGAGGAGAAGATCATAGAAGCTGGCCGAAGCAGGTAAGAGGAGCCCCGCCAGTCAGCTTTACTCATCGGACCCCTGCAATGCCACAGCGGGTGGTCTCATGAGTGTCTGTATGCCCCTTAGTACTTTAGATGACATGATCAGTATTGATCGTGGCATCTGAAGGGTTAATGGTGCGCCTGGCACTACCAGTGGGTCCAGCAGCTGAGACCTGTGGTCTATGAAGTGCAGCTCCTGCCCCCGCTTCATAGCCAGGATGGTGCTCAGGGTGTACATGTACGTCCTGGTGCGCCAATTACCAGACAGCCAGGATATACAGGTATCTGTATGGTCCGGGGCCCGGGGGCCACAGGAGAGAATTACTATGATTACATCCTAATGCAGCATGTAGCATAATCCACAATCTAATCTACCACATGATTTACTCCATATAAGGGGACACAGTATATAATCAACTTTTTTGGGGTACAATGTGGGGCTTTTGGGCTGGTGATAACACTTTACAGACCACCCCTATCCATAGACTTGTATAAACAGTGTTGTGACCATTTAAATATAATTAAAAACAATAATAAAAAAAATGTAGCCCACAAAGAGGTGGCCCATGGAGGTTATATTGGCCCTTGGGGAAAGAAAGTTCACTCTGATCCTGTATAGACCGATCAGTCCTCCAGTAAAGTTATAAAAGACAAATGTCCATCAAAGTTCAACCGAGTGAACTTACAGGGGAGACATTGGGGAAGAGCCAGCAAGGTCCTGTCATCCTGTCCATGAATGGTGAGGTGGTGGGGACCGGTCGGGGCGGTCCCTCTTATTTTTGCCTCAGCCCCACCCCTGTGTCTACGTTCACCTTTCTCAATGTATGTGTTCTAATATCAGGATGTTGGTGTTGATGGGAATTGTATCTTGAAGACTTTATTATTGTTATTGTTCAGCCAAAGTTCTCTGAGTGTTGATCTACAGGACGTCGGAGAGGACCGGAGCGGCAGCCAACAACGTAACAGAATAACCGGCCACGATATGAGACTCCACGTCGTGTAAGAGAACAGCCGGAGCTCAGCGCTGGATACACAAAGTCCATAGAAACCGATAAACATTATACAAAGTAATTCACCCATCATCTCATTCACGCGGCGGTCCTGGTCCCCGGGGTCCTCACAGTCCATCCAGGCCCAGAATTGTTTTACCTGCATCTATTTTCTATTGTGCGGAAGATTATTTGGCAGCGGACGGAGGAGCAATAAAGATGACGTTCAGCAGTAATTATGATGCTCGGTCCGTGACATCTGCTCATAATCCACTAAACTCTCGGTATCTGTGGTGTTTGCCAATACAAGGGATGATCTTCCAGCAGAGAAGAACATGTTTAGTGAGGAGTCCGCGCTCGCCCTTCTCATCCGTCTTAGTTATTTTTCCCTGGACATTGGGATATTATGAAGTGCTGTCTGTTGCGTTTCGCTCCTCGGTCCTTTCCAACGTTCCTCCCCGGTTTATACTGGTTAGGTAAGTGCTCTCCTAGGGGTTTACACAATGGCATAGCTCCTCCGCAGCAGACACACATTGATCTGCAGTCAGAGGAGGCTCACAGACTTACGCCAAATGACTCCTGATGGGCAAAACGGTTCAGTCATTTCCTAAAAAATATTTTCCACTTCAGATAGAAGGAGGAATGTCACTGGCCTTGATGATATTTGGATCTAAAGTCCCAACAACTCCCAAGCTGAGCGCGTTGGGGCGTCAACCATATACTCAACTCTGTGCATGGTGGGACGTCAACCACGTGAAGCCTCCATATACTCATCTCTGTGTGCGAAAAGACGTCAACCATATACTCAACTCTGTGCGCAGCGGGATGTCAAATACCTGAAGCCTCCACATACTCAACTCTGTGCATGGTGGGACGTCAACCACGTGAAGCCTCCATATACTAATTTCTGTGTGCGAAAGGACGTCAACCATATACTCAACTCTGTGCGCAGCAGGATGTCAAATACCTGAAGCCTCCACATACTCAACTCTGTGCGTGATGGGACGTCAACTACCTGAAGCCTCCACATACTCAACTCTATGCGTGATGGGACGTCAACTACCTGAAGCCTCCACATACTCAACTCTGTGCGTGATGGGACGTCAACTACCTGAAGCCTCCACATACTCAACTCTGTGCGCAGCGGGACGTCAACCACATGAAGCCTCCAAATACTCATGTAGTGAAGCACAGTGTGGAAAGCCTTGTGGGGTGATGTAGGGTAATTGGGGTGTTGCGGTTCTGTATAATAAAGGGCGCTGATAACCCTTGTCACTCGTGATGCCAGGGTGAGGGTTAAAACTCTGTAGTGATGCTGGGCCTATCCCCACCCTTCCCAAGAGCGATAGGTGAGTGTAAAATAAATGGATTGTCCACAGCAGTGCTGAAGTTAAAACTTGCAGGAACTTTACTGAAAATTTTCTGTACATGCAGTATCGGTAAAAGTCCAGATAACAGAGTCTATGTAGACAGCACAGCAGTGACTGACAGTTGCTTACGACCGGAAAGTTCTCTTAAGATTAGGAGGATTGTACTTGCATAGATCCGCTGGATTTAGGGGTTAGATTAGGTCTGAAGATCTTGCGGAGATAACGGGGAATTGTATGAACTATCCGTCTCTAGCGCAGGTTAGGCCGCAAGGCTTTGGCCTAGTAATTGTCTTGTAAGCTGCGGAGGTCTTACCTCGTCCAGAGGCAGCAACCCAAGAGCAATGATGCTGCTTGCTTGGCAGCACAAGAACAAGAGAGCGATAAAATGGCACAGCTCCCTTATATGGGCAGGGGCTGGCCGTTTTTAATTGGTCCATATCAGCTGTCACTCACTGTTACAATGGATTGTGGGTGATCACCTGACTAGAACCACCAAAGGTCCTTTAGCAAAACCATAGAGTTCGGTAAACCGGTCACATGACCCGCAGGTCCTGCGACGCGAACAAGGTAGGAATATTAAATATACATCTTTACATTTATATTTACATAAATTCTAGCTAACTGAGGGGTGACGAGGGGTTAACTAAGGAAGAGGACCCCTACTGTTCCTAGGGGCTCTGACTTTGGGGACCTCACCACAAGGTAACGTATGTAATACGGTAGCGGGACACCACACTCAACTCTGTGTGCGGTGGGACATGAGCCACATGAAGCCTCCAAATACTCAACTCTGTGAGTGGTGGGACATCAGCCACGTAAAGCCTCCAAATACTCAACTCTGTGAGTGGTGGGACATCAACCACATGAAGCCTCCAAATACTCAACTCTGTGAGTGGTGGGACATCAACCACATGAAGCCTCCAAATACTCAACTCTGTGAGTGGTGGGACATCAACCACATGAAGCCTCCAAATACTCAACTCTGTGAGTGGTGGGACATCAACCACATGAAGCCTCCAAATACTCAACTCTGTGAGTGGTGGGACATCAACCACGTGAAGCCTCCACATACTAGGTGCTAGAGATGAGTGAACTTTATGAAAAAGTTAGGCTTTCAGCGAACAATTTCTCCGCAAACGGACAATAAAATAAGCCTCAGAATCCCTATATAACACTATTAGGAATGTAGCCAAGTAGTTTATAAATGGGTCTAAAGGGGTACTCCGGTGCTTAGACATCTTATCCCCTATCCAAAGAATAGGGGATAAGATGCCTGATCGTGGGAGTCCTGCCGCTGCTGGGGACCCCCGTGATCTTGCACACGGCACCCCATTTGTAATCAGTCCCTGGAGCGTGTTCGCTCCGGGTCAGATTATTGTCGATCACGGGGCCGGCGGCGTGTGACGTCACGCCTCCACCCCCGTGTGACCTCACGCTCCGCCCCTCAATGCAAGTCTATGGGAGGGGGAGTGACAGCTATCATGCCCCCTCCCGTAGGCTTGCATTGAAGGGCGGAGCGTGACGTCACACGGGGGCAGAGGCATGACGTCACACGACGTCGGCGCTGTGGTCGCCGGTAATCAGACCCTGAGCGAACACGTTCCGGAGACTGATTACGAACGGGGTGCCGTGTGCAAGATCACGGGGGTCCCCAGCAGCGGGACTCCCGCGATCAGGCATCTTATCCCCTATCCTTTGGATAGGGGATAAGATGTCTAAGCACCGGAGTACCCCTTTAAGTCTCAGTTATGGCTACATGCAGTAACCAATGGTTTTGTATGATTATTGAAAATAAAATAAAGCTACAAAAATATCCCCGGAAGCCTGACAGTGTTATAGTGCACATGGAGGGATCAGAAGACCAAATGGATATATCTAAGAGTTCCGAATGTATCCCTTTTCGGGAGTAGCAGCAGGATTGGTGTCCCATAATAGTGAAGGAGAAATCGCTTTAGTATGGAAAGCCATGGGTTGTCTATGTGTAGGCCTGGATGGAAGTAGCTGCAGTAAGGGTGGTTGACTGGTGGGAGTTGTAGTACCCAGCGGACAGCAGGAGGTAGAGAATTGGGGTCTGGGCTCATGGTGTTTGCTTAGTTATGCATCAACCTGGTTGTTCAGGAGTTGGTTTATATCCCTTTGAGGATGTTCGGCAGGTGTTTGGTGCTAGAAAGCCGTGGAAAAAACTGGCTGCATAGCTTCTCTTTACAGAAATCAAATTTAAAGGGGCACTCCGACCCCAGACATCTTATCGCCTATCCAAAGGATAGGGGAGAAGATGTCTGATCGCGGGGGTCCCGCAGCTGTGACCCCCACCATATCTGTGCAGCACCCGACATTCGTTTAGAACACTACGTGCGGGCAGCGGTAGTCGTGACGTCACGGTTATGCCCCCTTGTGACGTCACATGCCAACATGCCCCCTCCCATAGACTTGAATTGAGGGGGCGTGGTGTGATGTCACGACCCCCGCGGATCGCACCCGGCATTCAGAACAAAATGTTCTAAATGCTGGGGCAGCAGAGTACCCCTTTAACATCAGAAGGCGAGAAAAATTACCACATTTTGACTTTATACCGAGGTCTAAGAGTGTGGCTATCCAGTAGTTATATCTTTCCTTTAATCTCCCAATATGCCTTTCACTGCACACAAAAGCATAAAGCTAACCATTCTTGCCAACTTTCCTGAGGCCCCGGTTTGTTCTGCCTGCGTCCCTTACTGCCGAGGTTGGTCAAGGCCCTTGTCACCTTGTGTAGGTTCTAAAATCCCATATCCCTTCGATTGATTTCATCTCCAAATGCTCCTTCTCTGGACCCACTTCCTCATCCTCCACATCCTCAGGGATGTTCTGTTCAAGAGAACATCCATACTGCTGACAGCCAGATGCGAACTCTCCCCCATCCATCCATCCATCCTTCTTCAATGATCTCTGTTAGCGTTTGCTCCAGAAGGAATATCAGCGCCATTATATGACAAATCACAAATCTCGTTACCTCTTCAAATGGCCGAAGCACACGGCAGGTGTCCCAGATTTGCTGAGAATGCCTCAACTGAAAGTCAACTGGTTCCAAAAACTGTCTGTCTGCTGCATGAGGAAGTCTGTCATTGATTTGCGCTGCTGGTACAGGCGGTACCGTTTCAATTCCATCACACTGTAACGTTGCAAATGAGACAGTTTTGAGGAAGACCATTTTAGGTCTATATGTCAAGGAGGGCATGTTTAAAAGCATAAGAACTAGGGTGATCACGTGTCCCGGATCGTCCGGGACAGTCCCGCATTTGGAGAGTCTGTCCCGGTCACCCTCCTTCCTGGACAATGCAGTGTCCCGGAATGATCTGAGCCCGTGAGCCGCCGTCCGCTGACCGCTGCTGTGCTGTGAGTCACAGCACAGCAGCGGTCGGCGGACGGCGGCTCCAGGGGGGGAGCAACGGGGCAATTGCCCCCGCCCCCCCAAGATTGTTGCCCCTCCTCCTGTACTATATATCATGGTCGAGCGGGAGCTGTCGGCTGTTCCGCTCCACCACCCTTTCTCACACCCGTCACCTTTCTATCACAAGCCGCGGCTGCTCCATTCCTGCAGTCAGTGAGAGCCAATCACATCATCGCGCCGTCGCCCGGAGATCACGTCCCTACGGCTCTCACTGGAATGGAGCAGCCACAGCGTGTGAGAAAGGTGACGGCGTGAGAAAGGGGAGGGGGGAGCAAATTATAAGTGAGAGGGGCAAATTATAAGCGAAGGGCACATGTCAGGGGGGCATTATATGTGGGGGCACATGACAGGGGCCCCCCTGTCATGTGCCCATATAATGCACAAATAATGCTCCCCTGACATTTGCAGCTTACTTATAATACCCAAAGTCATGTGCCTATCACTTATAATACCTCCTGTCCTGTGCCCCTCACATATAATGCCCCCCTGTCATGTGCCCCTCACATATAATGCCCCCCTGTCATGTGCCCCTCACATATAATGCCCCCCTGTTATGTGCCCCCACATATAATGCCCCCCTGTCATGTGCCCCCACATATAATGCCCCCGTCATATGCCCCCACATATAATGCCCCCCTGTCATATGCCCCCCACATATAATGCCCCCCTGTCATGTGCCCCTCACATATAATGCCCCCCTGTCATGTGCCCCCACATATAATGCCCCCCTGTCATGTGCCCACACATATAATGCCCCCCTGACATGTGCCCCTCACATATAATGCCCCCCTGTCATGTGCCCCTCACATATAATGCCCCCCTGTCATGTGCCCCCACATATAATGCCCCCCTGTCATGTGCCCCCACATATAATGCCCCCGTCATATGCCCCCACATATAATGCCCCCCTGTCATATGCCCCCACATATAATGCCCCCCTGTCATGTGCCCCCCACATATAATGCCCCCCTGTCATGTGCCCCCACATATAATGCCTCCCTGTCATGTGCCCACACATATAATGCCCCCCTGACATGTGCCCCTCACATATAATGCCCCCTGTCATGTGCCCCCACATATGATGCCCCCCTGTCATGTGCCCCCACATATAATGCCCCCCTGACATGTGCCCCTCACATATAATGCCCCCTGTCATGTGCCCCCACATATAATGCCTCCTGACATGTGCCCCTCACATATAATGCCCCCTGCCATGTGCCCCACATATAATGCCCCCTGACATGTGCCCCTATCATATAATGCCCCATGTCCTGTGCCCCTCATATATAATACCCCATGTCCCGTGCCACTCACATATAATTGCCCCTGTCCTGCTCCCTCAGGGGGCATTATATGTGAGGGGCACAGGACACGGGGCATTATATGTGAGGGGCAAAGGACAGGGGGCATTATAAGTCAGGGACATATGTCGGGGGGGGGGGGGCTGTCCTGTGCCTCCACATATAATGCCCAATGCCAGTCTCACGTATAAGTTTGACAAAATGCACTTGTGGAAGTAAGTGTCCCTGAATGGCAGTTAGGAAATGTGGTCACCCTAATAAGAACAGCTAAACCAAAGAAATGATTTCATGTGACAGGAGGAAGGAACATCAGTGATGGACAACTTGTTTAAACTGTTTGGAAAATATCTAAGAAGTTCTTGGTGTAACGGTATTAGTGACTGTAGACAGAGGAGGCCGGACAGGAAGTCTGTGAGATAAAGCTTCAGCCAATGGCTGAAGAGCAGGAAGTGATGTCAAAGGGAGGAAGGTCAGCTGTCCTGTCAGCAATTTTTGTAACTCCTCTAAAAGGCATAACTTATTCGTTTTCCATATGAGGGCATGTTTTTTGTGGGACCAACTGTACTTTTTTCATCCTCCTCCTCCATTTTACTATAAAACGTTTAGCAAAAACAGAAGAAAAATATTTGGGACTGAAATTGAGACTACCTTGTCAGTTTAATATAACAAAAGGGTTACACTGCTGGGAGTCCTTTGCTGGAGTTTCTAGTTGGTGTTTTCAGAAAGGGCAGGAGACTAGAGAGCGACTTTAAACCAGTTGTCCAGCCCCACAAAAATCTTGTATATGGGCTCGGGTATAGAAATGAAGAGGAAAAAATCCCCAAACCCCCACAGTGTTTGCGCCAACAGTCCCAAGCACCGGCACAGTCCCAAGCACAGGCAAAGGAGCGCTGACTGTCGTCACCTTGACACACGAGAAGTGGCCGCTCAGTCAGTCGCTGTTCACCACTATGGGCAGCAAGTCAAGATGGCGAGAGTAGATGCTGCTCAGCCAGGATTGGGCCCAATCAGGAGTGATAAGTGGGGGATGAAGCAAGTGAGAAGATATATTGTCCCCTGCCAGCCAGACCCCATAGTACAGATGTTTTTGGGACTGGACAACCCCTGTAACCTCTGCAGTAACACGGAGCTTAGAATAGAACATTCCTTGTGACTGGCAGGAGAACATTGTGGAAAGTCACAAACTACTGGAAGGCAGCTGCACGATGCACCAGGGAATTGTGCGAGAACTGATGGGGTTCAGTCAGGGGTAGACCATATGTGCGAGCTGTGTAGGGGGTCCGGCACACAAGGGGCCCTCTGCTGCTTTATATGAGGAACACTGGTGCTGCATATTGTTCATTAGATTGTTTGGTAGAAAATATGCAAATCACTTATGTAGAGCCATGAATGAGGTTCTCCTTGACTGGTGACTGTGATCAACTTAACAGCTGGAAAGGAGTTTATTTTTTTTGCTCAGGGGTCGTGTGTCGTCTTTGTCTACCCCTGACTTCTGTGCCAGGAACACAACATAATCCTCCTATAACACTGCCTGTCAGCAGGATACCTGGTAATGGAGAATGGAGGAGCAAATAAGAAGCAGGAAACAGGTAGCAAGGCGCAATACTGGGACACTGACCATGGGGGTACATTGTCAGAACATTGAGCCAGGAACATGAGTAACACCGCCGAAGGGAGGAAGAGAATGAAGGCAGGTCATGGGGTCGTGACAAACAAAGTCCAGGACTTACACTTGGCAGGAACCAAAGTCAAGATACTCAATGAGCCACCACAAGAGCCACCGCCTGCCATCATCGATTCACCATGGCCTATAGATTGACAAAAGGGAGGCTTCCCAGACTTCCTGTGGTCAATCTGAGGGCCATGGTGAATCGATGATGGATGGTGGTGGCTCTTTTGGTATCTTGTCTCTGTCTAGGGTAAGTCCGGACTTTGTTGGTCATGTCCCTATGACCTGTGATTCTCATTGAGAAGATGACATCTAAAAGGAGAAACGTGCTATAGTGCCCCCTTTTCCCACACCAGGAAGGGGTTAAAATGCCATAGAAAAGTGGGTCACAGATCCCAACTATTCTCCATATGTCAGAAGATAATATCAGGCGAATGAGCAGAGTCTGAATCTATACCATAGAATGGTCTCCTGAGTCATGGAAACACTCTGATGCTGGGGCTGGAATTCGAGGTTTTGGGGTCTTTAAACCATCGTGCAACCGACTATCCAACTAGGCCCAGTTCCTTCCACCCTTCCTCAATGTCAGCTCTGAATAATATTTATAGACACTATGGTGGGTGGTGGTAAACCATTTTATAGCTGAATTCGCATTCCATAAACATGTGGAGGTGGTTGGATATTTCCTTCCTTTCGTTTCTGTGGCTTTCTCACAAGAGTTGTGTTACCAGGCTGGATGTAAATAACACGGGAGCGTCACGACAATGAGGTCGGAAGGATGGGGGCTGTGACTGGTAATACAGCGGGGGCACATATTTATGGAGGACACCTGAGTGACGCTGAACCCGCCCGTCTACGTCTCCAGGTGCTTTCTCTGGTGGTTGGGTTCAGCCTCGGCTGGTGAAAGGGAAATTGGAGGAGTTTCCACCCTACAGTTTATCGGCCTGTGGGGGGTGCTCTTAGCTCTGCCTAAAAAAATTTCAGGTCTTCCCATCATCGAAAAAAGGTTTCCCCCTCCCCCATCTTCAGGATTGTTGAGATCATCAAGATGAAAAACCCTATTATAAGCAATATTTGACTCCCTCCAAATAAAAGAAAGCTGGGTCTAGCGCCCACTGTTGGAGATTAAGCGACAATGTCCGAGCCTTGAAATATGACTGGGGATTCTTCGCAGAACAAGAGTTTCCTCCACAATTAAGAGGCCTCATCTGCAGACAGCTGTTTTGGGGTTCACCATTGATATCCCACTGTTTCAAGGCTGCTCTATGGGTTGGCGTTGGTTCTTGTATGGCAATCTGTAGGTGGAGCTAGAGAGTTGGCTTTATTCCAACCAGAGGGATCATCTGCACATCTTTTTCCCAGGGACCATTGCTCCAGAAGAATTCCTACAATTGTTTTTTCAAGTCTTTTGCACATCACAAAGTGAGCATGGAATATTGGGAAGGTGCAGGGCGTCCTGTGACCGGTTTACTATCGTTTATACTAAAATTTGATGATGATAAAGGCAAAAAATCTACACCTCCTCTTCGATATCAGGTTGTGGAGCTCAGACAGAAAAGCATATAGCATAGAAGAGACATGGTTAGCCACACTCACCGCGAGGCTTCAGCCAGCCGACTCTGCGTCAACTGCTCACACGGACGTCACCGATTCCAGGTCCCTCACAGGCGACTGCCGTCGGTTTGACACTATGTGTGCTTCTTCCGGCCTCGTATATGGTTTCCCGCTGTGTTCGCTTCTTCCGGCCTTGTATACACACCCCAAAACCGTATATATGAGGCCGGAAGAAGCGCACACAGCGCAAAACTGTATACAAGGTCGGAAGAAGCGCACACAGCACGAAACCGTATACGAGGCCAGAAAAACGCACACAGCGTGAAACAGTATACGAGGCCGCAAGAAACGCATACAGCGCATAACCGAATACGAGGCCAGAAGAAGCGCACACAGCGTGAAACCGTATACAAGGCCAGAAGAAGCGCACACAGCGTGAAACCATATACAAGGTCGGAAGAAGTGCACACAGCGCAAAACCGTATATGACGCCGGAAGAACCACACACAGCGCGAAACCGTATACGAGGCCGGAAGAAGCACATACAGCTATAAACCGTATATGAGGTTGGAATAACCGCACACAGCGCAAAACTGTACATGAGTCCGGAAAAAGCACACACAACGCCAAACCATATACAAGGCAGGAAGAAGCACACACAGCGTGAAACAGTATACGAGACTGCAAGAAGTGCACACAGCGCGAAACCATATACGAGGCCGCAAGAAGGGCACTCATCGCAAAACGCAAGGCCAGAAGAAGCGCACACAGCGGGGAACCGCATACGAGGCCTGAAGAACTGCACACAGCGCCAAACCGTATATGAGGCCGGGAGAACCACACATAGCGTGAAACCGTATGCGAGGCTGGAAGAAGCGCACACAGAGCAAAACTGTATATGAGCCCGGAAGAACCGCACACAGCGCGAAACCGTATACGAGGCCGGAAGAAGCGCACACAGCGTGAAACCGCCGGTAGTCGCCTCTGAGCACCCTGCATCGTGTTTGGAACCGGTGACGTCCATGTGAGCAGTTGAAGCGGAGTCGGCCGGCTTAAGCCTCACGGTGAGTGCGGTAATAGTGTCTCTTCTTTGGTATTTGTATTTAGTGACTTAGCTCTTTCTGGTCCCCAGCACCGCCGGACCCGCACATTTAGGACTTCGGTCTCCCGCTGTGATAGAGGTACCGCAGCCCAATAATGCCACTATACCTTTGAAGTATTATTCTCAGACAGGAAAGGTATGCCAAAAGTATTCTTAATATTGGGAGTTCTGTATGACTAAAATGGTTCCATCCACTATAAAGATTATGGAATTGGGGCAGAATTCTATTTCTATTTGGGGCAGAATTTTTTAACCCTTATTTTATTGCTGCTGTTTGTTCCCTGGTCTGAGATGAGTGAAGCTGCTGACCCCCTGTCGATCCCACCTGTCATGGTGTCTTTAACCCTTCACCTGATGGGAGAAGCTCATAGGTTATAATAACCTCTGGGACGCGCAGTGTTTCTGACTTGTCCGTGGGTCTTCATCAGCCACTGAGATGATTACATGTTCGGCCCACCCCACAGTCAGGACTGGCCCTTGTACTTCACATTTTATGAAGAGCCGGTCCCACCCTTTCTCCTGGGAGAGTCCTTCAGTAAATGATATTATTAACTGTATATTGAGTTTTTCATTAGGAATGTCCTAATTCTACTCGCCCGGCTGCCGAGGGGAAGTGTTGCCAGATCTGAGTCTAAAAGGCCTTTGAGTCCTTTAGGGAAGCGAGCAGAATTTTCCAGGACCTTCTCGGAGAGGTCACGTAGAGGTCTTCTGCTCCTTTCCTGTTCTGTAGGTCTGGTGACTGATTGTTGGGATGAGTACATGGGCCGAGGAATGATTTATCGTCTCTGTGCGGAGACATTACACATCTCACCGCGTGGACGCTCCAACCTTTATTTTCTTCCATCGCTCCACATGACGGTAGGATTGCGTTACTAACAATCACGTCCGTATGAGCTTGTTCATGGAGAAACAAAACCTGCAGCAGTCCCTGTGGCCCCTTCCCCGGCCAAACTCCATCACATCCTTATTGCATATACATGAATGAAAACTAAGCCATGATGGCCATACATGTGCGGCTCCACGGACCTACAGCGGAAGGGGCTTCTCATGGAGGTTAATTCCCCCTGTCAGGGTCACCACGATGTACAGCCTCGTGTTAGAGCGGCACAGAGGGTCCTGGGGAACTTGTCGTCCTTCATATTGCACATATTTGTGTGGGGTTCAGCAACGATTCACATGTGATGGAGGATGCGCCACACTGTCATGTACCAATATATCAAAGAGCGCCCCCCCCTCCCATTACTGTGCAAGACACCAGAGGCTCAGAGGTGACAGCATCTCTCTTGTTTCTTCTCCATCTACCTGAATATAATACTGTCACACACTGTACCCCCAAATATAATACTGTCACACACTGTACCCCCGAATATAATACTGTCATTCACTGTACCCTCTGAAAATAATACTGCCATGCACTGCACCCTCCGAATATAATACTCTCACACACTGCACCCCCGGATATAATACTGTCACACACTGTAAACTCTGAATATAATACTGCCACACACTGTACCCTCTGAATATAATACTGCCACACACTGTACCCTCTGAATATAATACTCTCACACACTGCACCCCTGAATATAATACTGTCACACACTGTAACCTCTGAATATAATACTGCCACACACTGTACCCCCGAATATAATACTGCCATTCACTGTACCCTCTGAAAATAATACTACCACACACTGTATCCTCTGAATATAATACTACCACACACTGCACCCCCGAATATAATACTCTCAAACACTGTACCCTCTGAATATAATACTACCACATACTGTACCCTCTGAATATGATACTATCACACACTGCACCCCTCGAATATAATACTCTCAAACACTGTACCCTCTGAATATAATACTACCACACACTGTACCCTCTGAATATAATACTCTCACACACTGTACCCTCTGAATATAATACTACCACACACTGTACCCTCTGAATATAATACTGTCACACACTGTACCCTCTGAATATAATACTCTCACACACTGTACTCTCTGAATATAATACTACCATACACTGTACCCTCTGAATATAATACTGTCACACTCTTTACCCCTGAATATAATACTGTCACACACTGTACCCTCTGAATATAATACTGCCACACATTGTACCCTCTGAATATAATACTCTCACACACTGCACCCCTGAATATAATACTGTTACACACTGTAACCTCTGAATATAATACTACCACACACTGTACCCCCGAATATAATACTGCCATTCACTGTACCCTCTGAAAATAATACTACCACACACTGTATCCTCTGAATATAATACTACCACACACTGCACCCCCGAATATAATACTCTCAAACACTGTACCCTCTGAATATAATACTACCACATACTGTACCCTCTGAATATGATACTATCACACACTGCACCCCCGAATATGATACTCTCAAACACTGTACCCTCTGAATATAATACTACCACACACTGTACCCTCTGAATATAATACTCTCACACACTGTACCCTCTGAATATAATACTACCACACACTGTACCCTCTGAATATAATACTGTCACACACTGTACCCTCTGAATATAATACTCTCACACACTGTACTCTCTGAATATAATACTACCATACACTGTACCCTCTGAATATAATACTGTCACACTCTTTACCCCTGAATATAATACTGTCACACACTGTACCCTCTGAATATAATACTCTCACACACTGTACCCTCTGAATATAATACTACCACACACTGTACCCTCTGAATATAATACTGTCACACACTGTACCCTCTGAATATAATACTCTCACACACTGTACTCTCTGAATATAATACTACCATACACTGTACCCTCTGAATATAATACTGTCACACTCTTTACCCCTGAATATAATACTGTCACACACTGTACCCTCTGAATATAATACTGCCACACATTGTACCCTCTGAATATAATACTCTCACACACTGCACCCCTGAATATAATACTGTCACACACTGTAACCTCTGAATATAATACTACCACACACTGTACCCCCGAATATAATACTGCCATTCACTGTACCCTCTGAAAATAATACTACCACACACTGTATCCTCTGAATATAATACTACCACACACTGCACCCCCGAATATAATACTCTCAAACACTGTACCCTCTGAATGTAATACTACCACATACTGTACCCTCTGAATATGATACTATCACACACTGCACCCCCGAATATGATACTCTCAAACACTGTACCCTCTGAATATAATACTACCACACACTGTACCCTCTGAATATAATACTCTCACACACTGTACCCTCTGAATATAATACTACCACACACTGTACCCTCTGAATATAATACTGTCACACACTGTACCCTCTGAATATAATACTCTCACACACTGTACTCTCTGAATATAATACTACCATACACTGTACCCTCTGAATATAATACTGTCACACTCTTTACCCCTGAATATAATACTGTCACACACTGTACCCTCTGAATATAATACTACCACATACTGAACCCTCTGAATATGATACTATCACACACTGCACCCCCGAATATAATACTCTCAAACACTGTACCCTCTGAATATAATACTACCACACACTGTACCCTCTGAATATAATACTACCACACACTGTACCCTCTGAATATAATACTACCACACACTGTACCCTCTGAATATAATACTCCCACACACTGTACTCTCTGAATATAATACTACCATACACTGTACCCTCTGAATATAATACTGTCACACTCTTTACCCCTGAAAATAATACTGTCACACACTGTACCCTCTGAATATAATACTACCACACACTGTACCCTCTGAATATAATACTACCGCACACTGTACCTTCTGAATATAATACTGTCACACACTGTACCCTCTGAATATTATACTGCCACGCACTGTACCCTCTGAATATAATACTGTCACACACTGTACCCTCTGAATATTATACTGCCATGCACTGTACCCTCTGAATATAATACTGTCACACACTGTACCCTCTGAATATTATACTGCCACGCACTGTACCCTCTGAATATAATACTGTCACACACTGTACCCTCTGAATATAATACTACCACACACTGTACCCTCTGAATATAATACTACCGCACACTGTACCTTCTGAATATAATACTGTCACACACTGTACCCTCTGAATATTATACTGCCACGCACTGTACCCTCTGAATATAATACTGTCACACACTGTACCCTCTGAATATTATACTGCCACGCACTGTACCCTCTGAATATAATACTGTCACACACTGTACCCTCTGAATATAATGCTGCCACACACTGTGCCCCCTGAATATAATACTACCACACACTGTACCCTCTGAATATAATCATGCCACAAACTGTACCCCCTTAAAATAATTTGCCACACACTGCACCCTCTGAATATAATGCTGCCACACAATGTACCCCCTTGACGCTCTTGGTAGGCAGCAAAAGAGGTAGGTGTTGTGGGTGGAGAATTGTGGCCTCAATGGGGCCTAGGGGTATGGGAGGGGAGAAATAGACTACAGGATACTAGATTGGTGGGACAGCTGAAGGAGTGAAGTGCCAAGATGATGCAATCTGAATGAAGTAACACGACCAGAGAGAGTCTCATGTCAAGATAACAGGGTCCTGAAACCAGGCTGAGGGGTTAATACGGCTTCCTGGGCCAAGTGCTGGGGCAATAAAGACCACAGACGCAGAGTTATGGAGACTACTTTTACTGAACGTCCTTGCAGACAGATGTTACAGTCCGTGCATTGTTACAGCTGGAGGCCGGAGGCTTTCACTCTCCTTATCCTTGACCTGTGCTATGGGGCCCTTTGGGTGCTAAGACTTCTCCCTACAGCTGGACTTTGACGGACTGCTTGTGTTTTGTGAAGCTGCTCAGCACTTGGCTTCTCCTCAAACTCCTCAGATTCGGATGCTGCACTTGACTCTTTTCTCTTGTCCTTGCAAAGGACTTCCCTTAGCTACTTCTAAACTCCTGAAAAAACAGACTTTAAAGGGGTACTCTGTTGCTAGGCATCTTATCTCCTATAAATGTTTGATCATGGGGGACGCTGGGACCCCCCACATCTCCATGCAGACACCCAATGTTCTGACCATTATGTTGAGAACGCTGGGTTCGGGAGGCTGTGGTTGTGACATTACACCACGCCCCCTGGTGACGTCACACCACGCCCCCTTCATTCAAATCAATTGGAGAGGGCGTGACAGCCCTCACGCCCCCCTCCCATAGACATGAATGAAGGGGGGAATGTAATGTTCAGAACGCCAGGCATCTGCAAGGAGATCACAGGGGGTCTAAAGGGGTCTGCAAGGGGATCTTTGGATAGAGGATAAGATGTCTAGCAATGGATTAACCCTTTAAAACTGTCCCCATTAGAGGTATAGGTGTTCTGTCTCCTCCCTGTCTAGCCATAACAGAGGGCTTAGGAATGGACTCTAATAGGCCATAGTGATCACATGACACCTCTGCAACCTTTTCCTTAAAGGCACAGTAACCTTTATACAGGATACACAACAAACCTTGGCATAAAACATGGAACAATAATAACAAAATTAAATGACAGGTTCCCTGGAGCTGTGGGCCGAAACAGACAACATCTACCCAAGAGGACAGGCAGAGTAAATTGTTCTGTTCCGGGTCACCACAAAAGTAATTGGCTGCAGCATCCAATGCACAGTATTTGGTGATATCACTTCTCCCAGAGACCCCGGAGCAGTGACTTTGGAACGGGGATGATTGGAATGGTGTATATCAAATATGAAGACAAAAAATAAAAAAATATAATCAAAGAGTTCAAGCCTACAGAAATATTTATCTATAGTCAAATCTGTCGCCCGATATCAAATCTCTTCTTTCAAACGCATTTAATGAGATGAAAAGCCGTCAATATATCAGTTCAGATTCCCAAGTTATTTCATCAGGGATCAGAACGTCCAGTTTTTCGATGTTATTTTTTTAATTAGTTTTTTCTTTCCCGCAGGACCCGTCACTCGTCTCCAGATTTCTCTGTATATATCCACCGAACGTGCGGAGCGAATGTGCGGGGACTCCTTGGTCTCGCCATCGCTGGCAGCCAGAGTTTATTTTGAAAACACAGAGGTCGACATTCTTGTTGGTTTTTTTCTCGACCTTTGTGAACATTTCGGAAGTTTCCTGATTTGTAAAACATCAGCCGAGTAAATATTGTAACTGTTTGTTATGAAATTGCGGTAACCAGGTGGAAACTTTTTACATGACATTCCAGCGGGTGTAATGTGTGAAAAAGGTCAACAACCCCCCCCCCCCCCTCCAACCTCCACCTCCCGGTAATTTCCAAGGCACAGGAGGTTTGTCATTTGTTAGAGCGTACGGATTAATTCACCTCCATAAAATGTGAGTAATAGGACTGGATCCCTTGTTTCAGCGCTTTACCTCACAAAAACACGGAGAAAAAAAGATTATAAATTAAGTGTAAACGAAAATGTGCAGTAAATAAAAGGTGCAGGTCCCGGACGAGCCCCCAGGTCCCAGCAGAAGTCGCTTGTATCCTGACTCGTCATTTCCGCACCTGGTACTCGCCAACATTTTTCAATTTAACTAAAAGACGCTGAATGAAATTTTTATTCCTCGAAGGACAGAAAATAAAAATGAATTTACTGCCAAATTACAGGATGATCACAGTGAGGATTGATGACCTGCTGGACGCTCACAATGTAACGCGGCGTTTAATGATGGTGTGGTGGGGGGTGGACATGTGGGGGGCAGCGCTCTCTCTATATACATTATATTGCTCCTCTCTGCAGAAAATTACGTGTGCCGCTATATACTGTATGTGTATATATTGGACTCCATGGTGCAAGAGGATAAACAGCGACTCCACCCAGAGGTGATACATTGTAATTCTGCTGATTCTCTTCCTCTCCGCAGCTCAGAATTACGTTACATTGTGTCAGATATAGTTCAATTCTATACAGAGCACTGGACTGTAGTGTAATACACTGCTCAAAAAACTAAAGGGAACACTAAGATAACACATCTAGATCTGAATGAATGAACTAATCGTATGAAATACTTTCGTCTTTACATAGCTGAATGCGCTGACAACAAAATCACACAAAAATGATCAATGGAAATCAAATGTAACAACCCATGGAGGTCTGGATATGGAGTCACCCTCAAAATCACAGTGGAAAACCCCACTACAGGCTGATCCAACTTTATGTAATGTCCTTAATACAAGTCCCAATGAGGCTCAGTAGTGTGTGTGGCCTCCACGTGCCCGTATGACCTCCCTACAACACCTGGGCATGATCCTGATGAGGTGGAGGATGGTCTCCTGAGGGATGTCCTCCCAGACCTGGACTAAAGCATCCACCAACTCCCGGACAGTCTGTGGTGGATGGAGCGAGACGTCCCAGATGTGCTCAATCGGATTCAGGGGAACGGGCGGCCAGTCCATAGCATCAATGCCTTCCTCTTATAGGAACTGCTGACACACTCCAGCCACATGAGGTCTAGCATTGTCTTGTATTAGGAGGAACCCAACCGCACCAGCATATGGTCTCACAAGGGGTCAGAGGATCTCATCTCGGTACCTAATGGCAGTCAGGCTACCTCTGGCAATCACATGGAGGGCTGTGCGGCCCCCAAAGAAATGCCACCCCACACCATTACTGATCCACCGCCAAACCGGCCATGCTG
Organism: Hyla sarda; assembly: GCF_029499605.1. Classification (NCBI taxonomy): domain Eukaryota; kingdom Metazoa; phylum Chordata; class Amphibia; order Anura; family Hylidae; genus Hyla; species Hyla sarda. The sequence continues at coordinate 1,592,883 of NC_079193.1, read as the reverse complement.
GAGGATGTTGCAGGCAGCAGAATGTTCTCCACAGTGTCTCCAGACTCTGTCACGTCTGTCACGTGTGCTCAGTGTGAACCTGCTTTCATCTAGGAAGAGTACAGGGCACCAGTGGTGAATTTGCCAATCTTGGTGTTCTCTGGCAAATGCAAAACGTCCTGCACGGTGTTGGGCTGTAAGCGCAACCCCCACCTGTGGACGTCGGGCCCTCATATCACCCTCATGGAGTCTGTTTCTGACCGTTTGAGTGGACACATGCACATTTGTGTCCTGCTGGAGGTCATTTTGCAGGGTTCTGGCAGTGCTCCTCCTGCTCCTCCTTGCACAAAGGCAGAGGTAGCGGTCCTGCTGCTGGGTTGTTGCCCTCCTACAGCCTCCTCCACGTCTCCTGATGTACTGGCCTGTCTCCTGGTAGCGCCTCCATGCTCTGGACACTACGCTGACAGACACAGCAAACCTTCTTGCCACAGCTCGCATTGATGTGCCATCCTGGATGAGCTGCACTACCTGAGCCACTTGTGTGGGTTGTAGACTCTGTCTCATGCTATCACTAGAGTGAAAGCACCGCCAGCATTCAAAAGTGACCAAAACATCAGCCAGGAAGCATAGGAACTGAGAAGTGGTCTGTGGTCACCACATGCAGAACCACTCCTTTATTGAGGGTGTCTTGCTAATTGCCTATTATTTCCACCTGTTGTCTGTTCCATGTGAAATTGATTGTCAATCATTGTTCTTCCTGAGTGGACAGTGGGATCTCACACAAGTGTCAGTGACTTGGAGTTACATTGTGTTGTGTAAGTGTTCACTTTAGTTTTTTGAGCAGTGTATATGGTGTCCCCTCCATGGTATGTATATATACTGAGCACTGGACTGTAGTGTGATATATACTGTATACCATGGACGAGACATCCAGTGCTCAGAATATATATTTATATATATAAAACTCAACATGTGTGTATGTGTGTATGTATATATGTATGTGTGTATGTATGTGTGTGTATATATATGTGTGTATGTGTATATATATGTGTGTATGTGTATGTATGTATAGATGTATGTATATATGTGTGTATGTGTATATATATGTATGTATATATGTGTATATATATATGTGTGTATGTGTATATATATGTGTGTATGTGTATATATATGTATGTATATATGTGTATATATATATGTGTGTATGTGTATATATATGTGTGTATGTGTATGTATGTATAGATGTATGTATATATGTGTGTATGTGTATATATATGTATGTATGTGTGTATATATGTATGTATATATGTGTGTATGTGTATATATATATATGTATGTATGTATGTATGTATGTGTGTATATATGTGTGTGTATGTGTGTGTGTATGTGTGTGTATGTGTGTATGTATATATGTGTGTATATATGTGTGTGTGTATGTATATGTGTGTGTATATGTATGTGTATATATATGTGTGTGTATGTGTGTATGTGTATATATATGTATGTATGTGTGTATATATGTATGTATATATGTGTGTATGTGTATATATATATATATGTATGTATGTATGTATGTGTGTATATATGTGTGTGTATGTGTGTGTGTATGTGTGTGTATGTGTGTATGTATATATGTGTGTATATATGTGTGTGTGTATATATATATATATATATATATATATATATGTGTATGTTCCAGCATCACGTCCAAACGGCTAAAGATATTACCATTACACTTGGTCACATGTTACTTATATGTCACCAACAAACATAGGATCGGTGATTTAACCCTTACTCACCCCCATTTGCCAGGGGCGGGGCTTATGTATAAAGTCCCATACAAGTCTATGGGAAATATATGTTACTGCATAACTTCCAAACGGCTGGAGATATTTCCATAATAATTGGTCACATGTTACTTATATGTCCACTTAAAATATAGGATAGTTAATTTAACCCTTAACTACCCCCATTTGTGAGGGTCGGGGTTTTGTTTAAAGTCCCATGCAAATCAATGGGAAATGTATCTTCCCACATAACTTCTGTACGATGGAGATATTTCAATACCTGGTCACATATTACGGGTCGGGATAAGAGGTCGGGATAGGAGGACGGGATAGGAGGTCGGGATAGGAGGTCGAGATAGGAGGTTGCGATAGATGGATTGGATAGGAGGACAGGATAGGAGGACAAGATAGGAGGTCAGGATAGGAGGTCGGGATAGGAGGACGGGATAGGAGGACGGGATAGGAGGACAAGATAGGAGGTTGCGATAGATGGATTGGATAGGAGGTCGGGATAGGAGGACGGGATAGGAGGACGGGATAGGAGGACAAGATAGGAGGTCAGGATAGGAGGTCAGGATAGGAGGTTGCGATAGATGGATTGGATAGGAGGTCGGGATAGGAGGATGGGATAGGAGGACGGGATAGGAGGACAAGATAGGAGGATGGGATAGGAGGACGGGATAGGAGGACGGGATAGGAGGACAAGATAGGAGGTCGGGATAGGAGGTCGGGATAGGAGGTTGGGATAGGAGGATGGGATAGGAGGACAAGATAGGAGGTCAGGATAGGAGGACGGGATAGGAGGACGGGATAGGAGGACGAGATAGGAGGTCGGGATAGGAGGTCGGGATAGGAGGTCGGGATAGGAGGACAGGATAGTTGGTTGGGATATGACAACAATATATGAGGACGGGATATGAAGTCAAAAGCTTCCTCCTTTGTTTATTTTCCTTCCCAACAAGGATTAGGAAGGAAAAACCGGGCAATGCCGGGTACTCAGCTTGTATATATATATATATATATATATATATATATATATATATATATATACCTACCAGGGAGGAGACATCCAGTGCTCAGTATATATATATATATATATATATATATATATATATATATATATATATATACACACACCATGGAGGAGACATCCAGTGCTCTGTGTGTATAAATATATATATATATATATATATATATATATATATATATATATATATATATATACAGAGGCCTCATTGTGAGGCTGAAACATCGCATTGACTTGATGGGTGAATAAACACACTGCTTTTTGCAATTTGGAGTGCCATGTAGAAGACATCCAGTGCTCAGTATATATACCATGGAGGAGACAGTATATATACCATGGAGGAGACATCCAGTGCTCAGTATATATATATATATATATATATATATATATATATATATATATATATATATACCATGGAGGAGACATCCAGTGCTCAGTTTTGACACAATGGAGGAGAAAGTAGGAAATTCTGATGGATTTTGGCGACCATGGATGTCATTTCCTTGAATACAATCACAGATCATTCACAGATCATTCACAGATCATTCACAGATCATTTACAGATTATTCACAGATTATTCACAGATTATTCACAGATCATTTACAGATCATTCACAGATCATTCACAGATCATTTACAGATTATTCACAGATCATTCACAGATCATTTACAGATCATTCACAGATCATTCACAGATTATTCACAGATCATTCACAGATCATTTACAGATTATTCACAGATTATTCACAGATCATTCACAGATCATTTACAGATTATTCACAGATTATTCACAGATCATTCACAGATCATTCACAGATTATTCACAGATTATTCACAGATTATTTACAGATCATTCACAGATCATTCACAGATTATTCACAGATCATTCACAGATTATTCGCAGATCATTCACAGATCATTCACAGATTATTCGCAGATCATTCACAGATCATTCACAGATCATTCACAGATTATTCACAGATCATTCACAGATCATTCGCAGATCATTCACAGATCATTCACAGATTATTCGCAGATCATTCACAGATCATTCACAGATCATTCACAGATTATTCACAGATCATTGACAGATCATTCACAGATTATTCACAGATCATTCACAGATCATTCACAGATCATTCACAGATTATTCGCAGATCATTCACAGATTATTCACAGATCATTCACAGATTATTCAAAGATTATTCACAGATTATTCACAGATCATTCACAGATTATTCACAGATCATTCACAGATTATTCACAGATCATTCACAGATTATTCACAGATCATTCACAGATCATTCACAGATTATTCACAGATTATTCACAGATCATTCACAGATCATTCACAGATCATTCGTACATTATTCGCAGATCATTCACAGATCATTCACAGATCATTCAAAGATTATTCACAGATTATTCACAGATTATTCACAGATTATTCACAGATCATTCACAGATCATTCACAGATTATTCACAGATCCTTCACAGATTATTCACAGATTATTCATATGGTATGATGAAATATGATCGTACATGGGGTCGGGTGATGTCTCGGTACGTTGACAATATTGTGTTGATTTTTGTTACAGGATATATATATATATATATATATATATATATATACTTTGCTCTTTATTCCACATATGAGCACGTGAACAGTTAAATCTATGGATATATTTGTAGCTGTTTCAGACATTAGGTTGATATGAAGCATTTATCAGAACCAGTAAGAATCAATGGTTCCATTCTTCACACCAGTTGTCATCCGCCATGTTGGTTCCTTAATATGACTGCACATACATGACATATATATATATATTAGAGAGAAGACCCTGCGGCTGCTCTGTGTAGGTTCTTAGTCACCTGATACCACGAGCTGAAGCACAAAGTTCATTTCTTTAAAGTAAACGAGTTGTCCCCGGGGGCCCTGGACTTGTAATATCCTGGTGACCAGGAGGCCGGGGGGCGCTACTCCTGGCGGGGGGGGGGTGGGGGGGGCGACGTTGTGTGACTCATAATGGCCTCCCCTAATCTCTCACCTGGCTCCGGCCTCCGCTTTGATACCTGGGTGGGATAGAAATTTATGAACGGAATTAAGTCAGAAGCCTATAAATAGTGTCAGCCAGATGACTGCCAGAGCCGTGAAGAACAGCAATCACAAGAGCAACCTTCAATGGATGAGGCTGCAACGTGTTCTATGGCGAAGTACAAGAGGGGAGAGATACAGCGGAACAACATGCACGCTCAGCTATCTCTACTAATCCATTATACACATACACGCTCAGTTATCTCACTAATCCATTGTATACATGCACACTCAGTTATCTCTTCTAATCTATTGTATTCATGCACGCTCAGTTATCTCACTAATCCATTGTATACATGCACACTCAGCTATCTCTACTAATCCATTATATACATGCACACTCAGCTATCTCTACTAATCCATTATATACATGCACACTCAGTTATCTCACTAATCCATTGTATACATGCACACTCAGTTATCTCTACTAATCTATTATACACATGCACACTCAGTTATCTCTACTAATCCATTATACACATGCACACTCAGTTATCTCTACTAATCCATTATACACATGCACACTCAGTTATCTCACTAATCAATTGTATACATGCACACTCAGTTATCTCTACTAATCCATTATACACAGGAACACACAGTTATCTCTACTAATCTATTATATTCATGCACACTCAGTTATCTCTACTAATCCATTATACACATGCACACTCAGCTATCTCACTAATCCATTATATACATGCACACTCAGTTATCTCTACTAATTCATTATACACATGCACACTCAGTTATCTCTACTAATCCATTATACACATGCACACTCAGCTATCTCTACTAATCCATTATATACATGCACACTCAGTTATCTCTACTAATCCATTGTACACATGCACACTCAGTTATCTCTACTAATCCATCATACACATGCACACTCAGTTATCTCTACTAATCCATCATACACATGCACACTCAGTTATCTCACTAATCCATTGTATACATGCACACTCAGTTATCTCTACTAATCCATTATACACAGGAACACACAGTTATCTCTACTAATCTATTATATTCATGCACACTCAGTTATCTCTACTAATTCATTATACACATGCACACTCAGCTATCCCACTAATCCATTATATACATGCACACTCAGTTATCTCTACTAATCCCTTATACACATGCACACTCAGTTATCTCTACTAATCCATTGTACACATGCACACTCAGTTATCTCTACTAATCCATCATACACATGCACCCTCAGTTATCTCTACTAATCCATTATACACATGCACACTCAGTTATCTCTACTAATCCATTGTACACATGCACACTCAGTTATCTCTACTAATCCATCATACACATGCACACTCAGTTTTCTCTACTAATCCATCATACACGTGCACACTCAGTTATCTCTACTAATCAATTGTCACGATTCGGCTTCCAGGTAGTGGATCCTCTGTGTCAGCGAGGGATTGGCGTGGACCGTGCTAGTGGACCGGTTCTAAGAGGCTACTGGTTTTCACCAGAGCCCGCCGCAAAGCGGGATGGTCTTGCTGCGGCAGTAGCAACCAGGTCGTATCCACTAGCAACGGCTCTACCTCGCTGACTGCTGAGAAGGCGTGGGACAGAAGGAATAGGCAGAGGCAAGGTCAGACGTAGCAGAAGGTCGGGGGCAGGCGGCAAGGTTCGTAGTCAGGATGGGTAGCAGAAGTTCAGGTACACAGGCTATGGACACACTAAACGCTTTCACTGGCACAAGGCAACAAGATCCGGCAGGGGAGTGCATGGGAGGAGATCAGATATAGCCAGGGAGCAGGTGGAAGCCAATTAAGCTAATTGGGCCAGGCACCAATCATTGGTGCACTGGCCCTTTAAGTCTCAGAGAGCTGGCGCGCGCGCGCCCTAGAGAGCGGAGCCGCGCGCGCCAGCACATGACAGCAGGGGACCGGGACGGGTAAGTGACCTGGGATGCGATTCGGGAGCGGGCGCGTCCCGCTGTGCGAATCGCATCCCCAACGGCCAAGACAGTGCAGCGCTCCCGGTCAGCGGGACTGACCGGGGCGCTGCAGGGAGAAAGACGCCGTGAGCGCTCCGGGGAGGAGCGGGGACCCGGAGCGCTAGGCGTAACAGTACCCCCCCCCCTTAGGTCTCCCCTTCTCTTTGTCCGGTAACTGCCTCCCCTGGGATGAGGACACCGGGAAAGAATGGAGGGTTTCCTCAACGGCAGGCAGTACAGCAGGAGTGGGAATGGGGAGGGAGGGCAGAGGGCGAGGCCTGGCACGGGGCAGTGTGACACCAGGACGGGGGCCATGGGGAGGCACAGAGGCTTGCCTGACGGGACTGGGAGGGGGGGAGAGGCACTTCCTGTGGCAGGCAGAGTCCCAGTTCCTGATCTCCCCGGTGGTCCAATCAATGGTGGGGGAATGAAGCCGGAGCCAAGGCAGACCGAGGAGGACCTCAGAGGTACAGTTGGGGAGAATGAAGAACTCAATCCTCTCAAGGTGGGGTCCAATAGACATGAGGAGGGGCTCTGTGCGGTAACGCACGGTGCAGTCCAATCTGGCTCCGTTGACCGCGGAAATGTAGAGCGGCTTGACGAGACGGGTCACCGGGATGCTGAATTTATTAACAAACGACTCCAAAATAAAATTTCCAGAGGCACCAGAGTCCAAGCAGGCCACGGCTGAGAGGGAGGAGTTGGCTGAAGAAGAAATCCGCACGGGTACCGTGAGACGTGGAGGAGCAGACTTGGAACCTAGAGACGCCACACCCACGTGAGCTGGGTGCGTGCGTGCATTTCCCAGGCGTGGAGGACGGATAGGGCAATCCACCAAGAAATGCTCGGTACTGGCACAGTAAAGACAGAGATTTTCTTCCCTACGGCGATTCCTCTCTTCCTGGGTCAGACGAGACTTATCCACTTGCATGGCCTCCTCGGCGGGAGGCCCAGGCGTAGATTGCAACGGATACTGTGGGAGAGGTGCCCAGAGATCTAAGTCTTTTTCCTGGCGGAGCTCTTGGTGTCGCTCAGGAAAAACGCATGTCAATGCGGGTAGCTAGATGGATGAGTTCTTGCAGATTGGCAGGAATCTCTCGTGCGGCCAGCACATCCTTGATGCGACTGGATAGGCCTTTTTTAAAGGTCGCGCAGAGAGCCTCGTTATTCCATGATAACTCGGAAGCAAGAGTACGAAATTGGATGGCGTACTCGCCCACTGAAGATTTACCCTGGACCAGGTTCAACAGGGCAGTCTCGGCAGAAGAAGCTCGGGCTGGCTCCTCGAAGACACTCCGGAGTTCAGTGAAGAAGGACTGGACTGTGGCTGTGGCAGGATCATTGCGGTCCCAGAGCGGTGTGGCCCAAGACAAGGCCTTTCCTGAAAGAAGGCTTACTACGAACGCCACCTTAGACCGTTCTGAAGGAAACAAGTCCGACAACATCTCCATATGCAGGGAACACTGAGACAAAAATCCACGGCAGAGTTTAGAGTCCCCATCAAATTTGTCCGGCAGGGACAAGCGGAGGTGATCAGATATAGCCAGGGAGCAGGTGGAAGCCAATTAAGCTAATTGGGCCAGGCACCAATCATTGGTGCACTGGCCCTTTAAGTCTCAGAGAGCTGGCGCGCGCGCGCCCTAGAGAGCGGAGCCGCGCGCGCCAGCACATGACAGCAGGGGACCGGGACGGGTAAGTGACCTGGGATGCGATTCGCGAGCGGGCGCGTCCCGCTGTGCGAATCGCATCCCCAACGGCCAAGACAGTACAGCGCTCCCGGTCAGCGGGACTGACCGGGGCGCTGCAGGGAGAAAGACACTGTGAGCGCTCCGGGGAGGAGCGGGGACCCGGAGCGCTAGGCGTAACATCAATCATACACGTGCACACTCAGTTATCTCTACTAATCCATTATACACATGCACACTCAGTTATCTCTACTAATCCATTATACACATGCACACTCAGTTATCTCTACTAATCCATCATACACATGCACACTCAGTTATCTCTACTAATCCATCATACACATGCACACTCAGTTATCTCTACTAATCCATTGTACACACGCACACTCAGTTATCTCTACTAATCCATCATACACATGAGCACTCAGTTTTCTCTACTAATCCATCATACACGTGCACACTCAGTTATCTGTACTAATCCATCATACACGTGCACACTCAGTTATCTCTACTAATCCATTATACACGTGCACGCTCATTCGCCCAACACGAGAGGAAGGAACATTAGGGGCCCTGATCATATCTCACATGTACCACAATCAACTACACTGATTCTAGCAGAATGTTCACCGTCATATGCCATTCTCCCCCACCTCTGCCTTCTCCCCTTTGTCTTCCATACTCCCCCCACCTCTGCTTTTCTCCCCATCTCTGCCCTTCTCTCCTATCTCTTCCATTCTTCCCCCGCCTCTGCCATTATTTCCCCGCCTCTGCTGTTGTTCTCCCCCATCTCTCCCGTTCTCCACTCCTCTGCCATTCTTCCTCCACCTCTGCCATTCTTCCCCCACCTCTGCCATTCTTCCCCCACCTCTGCCATTCTTCCCCCACCTCTGCTGTTCTTCCTCCGCCTCTGCCGTTCTTCCTCCCCCTCTGCCGTTCTTCCTCCACCTCTGCCATTCTTCCCCCACCTCTGCCGTTCTTCCTCCGCCTCTGCAGTTCTTCCTCCGCTTCTACCATTCTCACCCCACCTCTGCCGTTCTTCCTCTGCTTCTGCTGTTCTCACCCCATCTCTTCCGTTCTCACCCCACCTCTGCCATTCTTCCTCCGCCTCTGCAGTTCTCACTGTGCCTCTGCAGTTCTTTCCCCACCTCTGCTGTTGTTTTCCCCCATCTCTCCCGTTCTCCCCAACCCTGCCGTTCTTCCTCCAACTCTGCCATTCTTCCTCCGCCTCTGCAGTTCTTACTCTGCCTCTGCCGTTCTTCCTCCGCTTCTACCGTTCTCACCCCACCTCTGCCGTTCTTTCCCCACCTCTGCTGTTGTTCTCACCCATATCTCCCGATCTCCACACCTCTGCCGTTCTTCCCTCCCCTCTGCCATTCTTCCTTTGCAGTTCTTACTCTGCCTCTGCCATTCTTCCTTCGCTTCTGCCGTTCTCACCCCACCTCTGCCATTCTTCCTCCGCCTCTGCCATTCTCACCCCACCTCTGCCGCTCTTCCTCCGCCTCTGCCCTTCTTCCCCCGCCTCTGCCATTCTTCCTCCTCCTCTGCCGTTCTTCCTCAACCCTCTGCCGTTCTTCCTCCACCTCTGCTGTTCCTCCTCCGCCTCTGCCATTCTTCCCTAACTACTGCCATTCTCCCCCCCACCTCTGAAATTTTTCCTCCACCTCTGCCCTTCTTTCCCCACCTCAGCCCTTCTTCTCTTGCCTCTGCCATTCTTCCTCCATATCTGCCTTTCTTCCTTCTCCTCTGCCCTTCTTCCCCCACCTCTGCAGTTCTTCCTCCGCCTCTGCCGTTCTTCCTCCGCCTCTGCCGTTCTTTCCCCACCTCTGCCGTTCTTCCTCTGCAGTTCTTACTCTGCCTCTGCCATTCTTCCTTCGCTTCTGCCGTTCTCACCCCACCTCTGCCGTTCTTCCTCCGCCTCTGCAGTTCTCACCGTGCCTCTGCCGTTCTTTACCCACCTCTGCTGTTGTTCTCCCCCATCTCTCCCGTTCTTCACACCTCTGCCGTTCTTCCACCACCTCTGCCATTCTTCCCCCACCTCTGCCGTTCTTCCTCCTCCTCTGCAGTTCTTACTCTGCCTCTGCCGTTCTTACTCCGCTTCTGCCGTTCTCACCCCACCTCTGCCGTTCTTTACTCCGCCTCTGCTGTTCTCACCCCACCTCTGCCGTTCTTCCTCCGCCTCTGCCCTTCTTCCCCCACCTCTGCCGTTCTCCCTCCTACTCTGCCGTTCTTCCTTAAGCCTCTGCCGTTCTTCCTCCACCTCTGCTGTTCCTCCTCCGCCTCTGCCATTCTTCCCCAACCACTCCGTTCTCCCACCCACCTCTGACATTTTTCCTCCACCTCTGCCCTTCTTCCCCCACCTCTGCCCTTCTTCTCTTGTCTCTGTCATTCCTCCTCCGTCTCTGCCGTTCTTCCTTCTCCTCTGCCCTTCTTCCCCTACCTCTGCAGTTCTTCCTCTGCCTCTGCCGTTCTTCCTATACCTCTGCCCTTCTTCCCTCACCTCTGCCGTTCTTTCTCCACCTCTGTCCTTCCCCCACCTCTGCCCTTCTTCTCCCACCTCTGCTGTTCTTCCTCTACATCTGCCGTTCTTCCTCCGCCTCTGCCGTTCTTCCTCCACCTCTTCCGTTCTTCCTCCTCCTCTGCTGTTCTTCCTCCACCTCTGCCCTTCTTCTCCCACCTCTGCCGTTCTTCCTCCACCTCTGTCGTTCTTCCTTCGCCACTGTTGTTCTTCCTCAACCCTCTGCCGTTCTTCCTCAACCCTCTGCCCTTCTTCCTCCACTTCTGCCGTTCCTCCTCCGCCTCTGCCATTCTTCCCCCACCTGACATTTTTCCTTCACCTCTGCCCTTCTTCCCCACCTCTGCCCTTCTTCTCTTGCCTCTGCTATTCTCCCTCCATCTCTGCCGTTCTTCCTCCTCCTCTGCCCTTCTTCCTCCACCTCTGCCGTTCTTCCTCAGCCTCCGCCGTTCTTCCCCAACCTCTGCCATTCCCCCCCCACCTCTGCCATTCTTCCTATACCTCTGCCTTTCTTCCCTCACCTCTGCCGTTCTTTCTCCACATCTGCCCTTCTTCCCCCACCTCTGCCGTTCTTCCCTCACCTCTGCTGTTCTTCCTCCACCTCTGCCATTCTTCCTCCTCCTCTGCCATTCTTCCTCCGCCTGTGTCGTCGTTCTTCCTCCACCTCTGCCGTTCTTCCCCTGTTCCTATATGCCACCCACCTAATCAATATTCATGGACCCCTTCACCCATGTGAGCGTGAGGTGGGCAGGCATATGGGCAGAAGGGCGGAGGCAGGGATGGATGCTGGGTATGCCAGTTCCACCTCTATTGCGCAGTGAGGAATATTTACATTTTATCAGCAGATAATAGCCCAACCTGTATCTGCAGACCTGGGGCTTATACCTCATTGTAATGCGGTTCACCGGCATTATCGGGGGACAACGCTTTGAATACCCAACTTTGACCGTTTTGCTATTTAGTTCAAAAATTTGCCACCTTTTCTGTGTTTTGCGTATAAATTAAGACCAGACACGCAAGAAGTGGTGACATTTTTTTTGGCCAGTTTTCTGGTGAATTTCTAAAAAAAAATCCTATCAAGTTCCTATAAGTCTCTTTTTACATATAAATTAACCTGTCCGGTAGGTGGAGAGGTCAGCTGATTCTCCCTTACTCATAACACTAATTGACTACACGCCCCAGCATTCCTTAACTTTAACTATGGTGATGTCCTATTTGCGGTAAAAAATTAGCATTTTGAATATTCGCGCTCAACACAAATCAGGAGTAGTGTTGAGCATGAATATTTGAAATGCAAATTTTTACTGCGAATATCGGCACTTCCAGAGGACACTGATCCCTCCCTTCTTTTAGCTTTAGATAGGGTAGGTTAGTTTAGCAGCTAGGTTCTAGTGTAGGGTAAAGTGTTAGTTGAAAGATATAATCACTCATGCGCACTATAAAAATTTCTGTCACGATGCCGGCTGGCAGGTAGTGGATCCTCTGTGCCAGAGAGGGATTGGCGTGGACCGTGCTAGTGGATCGGTTCTAAGTCACTACTGGTTTTCACCAGAGCCCGCCGCAAAGCGGGATGGTCTTGCTGCGGCGGTAGTGACCAGGTCGTATCCACTAGCAACGGCTCAACCTCTCTGGCTGCTGAAGATAGGCGCGGTACAAGGGAGTAGACAGAAGCAAGGTCGGACGTAGCAGAAGGTCGGGGCAGGCAGCAAGGATCGTAGTCAGGGGCAACGGCAGGAGGTCTGGAACACAGGCTAGGAACACACAAGGAAACGCTTTCACTGGCACGATGGCAACAAGATCCGGCAAGGAAGTGCAGGGGAAGTGAGGTGATATAGGGAAGTGCACAGGTGATCACACTAATTGGAACCACTGCGCCAATCAGCGGCGCAGTGGCCCTTTAAATCGCAAAGACCCGGCGCGCGCGCGCCCTAGGGAGCGGGGCCGCGCGCGCCGGGACAGGACCGACGGAGAGCGAGTCAGGTACGGGAGCTGGGGTGCGCATCGCGAGCGGGCGCTACCCGCATCGCGAATCGCATCCCGGCTGGAGGCGGTATCGCAGCGCCCCGGGTCAGTGGATCTGACCGGAGCGCTGCAGTGAGGAGAGTGTAGCGAGCGCTCCGGGGAGGAGCGGGGACCCGGAGCGCTCGGCGTAACAGTACCCCCCCCCCTTGGGTCTCCCCCTCTTCTTAGAGCCTGAGAACCTGAGGAGCAGACTTTTGTCTAGGATATTGTCCACAGGTTCCCAGGATCTCTCTTCTGGACCACAACCCTCCCAATCCACTAAAAAAAAGGTTTTCCCTCTGACCTTTTTGGATGCCAGAATCTCTTTGACGGAGAAGATGTCCGAGGAGCCGGAAACAGGAGTGGGAGGAACAGATTTGGGAGAGAAACGGTTGATGATAAGTGGTTTAAGAAGAGAAACGTGAAAGGCATTAGGAATACGAAGAGAAGGAGGAAGAAGAAGTTTGTAAGAGACAGGATTAATCTGGCACAAAATTTTGAAAGGACCAAGATAGCGTGGTCCCAACTTGTAGCTAGGGACACGGAAGCGGACATATTTAGCGGAGAGCCATACCTTGTCTCCAGGGGAAAAAATGGGAGGAGCTCTTCTTTTCTTATCCGCGAACTTCTTCATGCGTGATGAAGCCTGTAAGAGAGAATTTTGGGTCTCTCTCCATATGATGGAAAGATCACGAGAAATTTCATCCACAGCGGGCAGACCAGAGGGCAAGGGGGTAGGGAGGGGGGGAAGAGGGTGACGGCCGTACACCACGAAAAATGGGGATTTGGAGGAAGATTCAGAGACTCTGAAGTTATACGAGAATTCGGCCCATGGTAGAAGATCTGCCCAGTCATCCTGGCGGGAGGAAACAAAATGTCGTAAATAATCACCCAAGACCTGGTTAATTCTTTCTACTTGTCCATTGGATTGAGGATGATATGCAGAAGAAAAATTTAATTTAATCTTGAGTTGTTTACAGAGAGCCCTCCAGAATTTAGACACGAATTGGACGCCTCTATCCGAGACGATCTGCGTGGGCAACCCGTGAAGACGAAAAATGTGTACAAAAAATTGTTTAGCCAACTGAGGCGCTGAAGGAAGACCAGGAAGAGGGATGAAATGTGCCATTTTGGAGAATCGATCAACGACCACCCAAATAACAGTGTTGCCACGGGAAGGGGGTAAGTCAGTAATAAAATCCATACCAATCAGAGACCAAGGCTGTTCGGGGACAGGCAGAGGATGAAGAAAACCAGCGGGCTTCTGGCGAGGAGTCTTATCCCGGGCACAGATAGTGCAGGCTCGCACAAAGTCCACAACATCCGTCTCCAGAGTCGGCCACCAATAGAAGCGAGAGATGAGTTGCACAGATTTCTTGATGCCCGCATGACCTGCGAGATGGGAGGAGTGACCCCATTTGAGGATTCCGAGGCGTTGGCGTGGAGAAACAAAGGTCTTTCCTGGAGGAGTTTGCCTGATGGAGGCTGGAGAAGTGGAAATCAGGCAGTCAGGAGGAATGATGTGTTGCGGAGAGAGTTCAACTTCAGAAGCATCCGAGGAACGAGAGAGAGCATCGGCCCTAATGTTCTTATCGGCAGGCCGAAAGTGAATTTCAAAATTAAATCGGGCAAAGAACAGAGACCACCTGGCCTGGCGAGGATTCAGCCGTTGGGCAGACTGGAGGTAGGAGAGGTTCTTGTGATCGGTGTAAATAATAACTGGAAATCTTGATCCCTCCAGCAGATGCCTCCATTCCTCAAGTGCTAATTTAATGGCTAGAAGCTCTCGATCCCCGATGGAGTAGTTCCTCTCCGCCGGAGAGAAGGTCCTAGAAAAAAAACCACAAGTAACAGCATGCCCGGAAGAATTTTTTTGTAGAAGGACAGCTCCAGCTCCCACTGAGGAGGCATCAACCTCCAATAGGAAGGGTTTAGATGGGTCAGGTCTGGAGAGCACGGGAGCCGAAGAAAAGGCAGACTTGAGCCGTTTGAAGGCGTCTTCCGCTTGAGGAGGCCAAGACTTGGGATCGGCATTTTTTTTTGGTTAAAGCCACGATAGGAGCCACAACGGTAGAAAAATGTGGAATAAATTGCCTGTAATAATTGGCGAACCCCAAAAAACGTTGGATAGCACGGAGTCCGGAGGGGCGTGGCCAATCTAAGACGGCAGAGAGTTTGTCTGGATCCATTTGTAGTCCCTGGCCAGAGACCAAGTATCCTAGGAAAGGAAGAGATTGGCATTCAAACAGACATTTCTCTATTTTGGCATAGAGTTGATTGTCACGAAGTCTCTGAAGAACCATACGGACATGCTGGCGGTGTTCTTCTAGATTGGCAGAAAAAATCAGGATATCGTCCAGATATACAACAACACAGGAGTATAAGAGATCACGAAAAATGTCATTAACAAAGTCTTGGAAGACGGCAGGGGCGTTGCACAGGCCAAAGGGCATGACCAGATACTCAAAGTGTCCATCTCTGGTGTTAAATGCCGTTTTCCATTCATCCCCCTCTCTGATGCGGATGAGATTATAAGCACCTCTTAAGTCCAGTTTGGTAAAGATGTGGGCACCTTGGAGGCGATCAAAGAGTTCAGAGATGAGGGGTAGGGGGTAGCGGTTCTTAACCGTGATTTTATTAAGACCGCGGTAGTCAATGCAAGGACGTAGAGAGCCATCTTTTTTGGACACAAAGAAAAATCCGGCTCCGGCAGGAGAGGAGGATTTACGGATAAAGCCCTTTTTTAAATTTTCCTGGACGTATTCAGACATGGCAAGAGTCTCTGGGGCGGACAGAGGATAAATTCTGCCCCGGGGTGGAGTAGTGCCCGGGAGGAGGTCGATAGGACAATCATAAGGCCTGTGAGGAGGTAGAGTCTCAGCTTGTTTTTTGCAAAAAACATCCGCAAAGTCCATATAGGCCTTAGGGAGACCGGTTACAGGAGGAACCACAGAGTCACGGCAAGGGTTACTGGGAACCGGTTTTAGGCAGTCCTTGGAACAAGAGGGCCCCCAACTCTTGATCTGGCGCAGGAGCTGGCGGAGGAGATGATTGCTGAAGCTGTGGTAGTAACTGCTGTAGCATAACGGTCAGTTGAGACAGCTGTTGGCCTTGTTGCGCTATCTGTTGTGACTGCTGGGCGACCACCGTGGTGAGGTCAGCGACAACTGGCAGAGGAACTTCAGCGGGATCCATGGCCGGATCTACTGTCACGATGCCGGCTGGCAGGTAGTGGATCCTCTGTGCCAGAGAGGGATTGGCGTGGACCGTGCTAGTGGATCGGTTCTAAGTCACTACTGGTTTTCACCAGAGCCCGCCGCAAAGCGGGATGGTCTTGCTGCGGCGGTAGTCTCTGAGAGGACTTAAGGATCACATGGTTCTGGTGTCTTCTCTGAGAAGACATAAGGATCACATGGTTCTGGGGTCTTCTCTGAGAGGACATAAGGATCACATGGTTCTGGGGTCTTCTCTGAGAAGACATAAGGATCACATGGTTCCGGGGTCTTCTCTGATGGGACATAATGATCACATGATTCTGGTGTCTTCTCTGATGGGACATAATGATCACATGGTTCTGGTGTCTTCTCTGAGGGGACATAAGGATCACATGGTTCTGGGGTCTTCTCTGAGGGGACATAAGGATCACATGGTTCTGGTGTCTTCTCTGAGGGGACTTAAGGATCACAAGGTTCTGTTGTCTTCTCTGAAGTAACATAAGGATCACATGGTTCTGGTGTCTTCTCTGAGAGAACATACTGATCACATGGTTCCGGTGTCTTCTCTGAGAGAACATAGTGATCACATGGTTCTGGTGTCTTCTCTGAGAGCACATAAGGATCACATGGTTCTGGGGTCTTCTCTGATGGGACATAATGATCACATGATTCTGGTGTCTTCTCTGATGGGACATAAGGATCACATGGTTCTGGTGTCTTCTCTGAGGGGACATAAGGATCACATGGTTCTGGGGTCTTCTCTGAGGGGACATAAGGATCACATGGTTCTGGTGTCTTCTCTGAGGGGACTTAAGGATCACAAGGTTCTGTTGTCTTCTCTGAAGTAACATAAGGATCACATGGTTCTGGTGTCTTCTCTGAGAGGACATAATGATCACATGGTTCTGGTGTCTTCTCTGAGAGAACATAGTGATCACATGGTTCTGGTGTCTTCTCTTAGGGGACATAAGGATCACATGGTTCTGGTGTCTGAGGGGACATAAGGATCACATGGTGTTGGTTTCTTCTCTGAGAGGACTTAAGGATCACATGGTTCTGGTGTCTTCTCTGAGAAGACATAAGGATCACATGGTTCTGGGGTCTTCTCTGAGAGGACATAGGGATAACATGGTTCTGGAGTCTTCTCTGAGGAGACATAATGATCACATGGTTCTGGGGTCTTCTCTGAGAGGACATAATGATCACATGGTTCTGGTGTCTTCTCAGAGAGGACATAAGGATGACATGGTTCTGGGGTCTTCTCTGATGGGACATAATGATCACATGGTTCTGGGGTCTTCTCTGAGGGGACATAATGATCACATGGTTCTGGTGTCTTCTCTGAGGAGACATAATGATCACATGGTTCTGGTGTCTTCTCTGAGGGGACATAAGGATCACATGGTTCTGGTGTCTTCTCTGAGGGGACATAAGGATCACATGGTTCAGGTGTCTTCTCTGAGGAGACATAATGATCACATGGTTCTGGGGTCTTTTCTGAGAGGACATAATGATCACATGGTTCTGGTGTCTTCTCTGAGAGGACATAAGTGTTACGCCGAGCACTACGGGTCCCTGCTCCTCCCCGGAGCGCTCACGGCGTCTCTCTCCCTGCAGCGCCCCGGTCAGACCCGCTGACCGGGAGCGCTGCACTGACATTGCCGGCGGGGATGCGATTCGCATAGTGGGACGCGCCCGCTCGCGAATCGCATCCCAAGTCACTTACCCATCCCGGTCCCCGGCTGTCATGTGCTGGCGCGCGCGGCTCCGCTCTCTAGGGCGCGCACCAGCTCTCTGAGACTTAGAGGGCCAGTGCACCAATGATTGGTGCCTTGCCCAATTAGCCTAATTAGCTTCCTTCTGCTCCCTGGCTATATCACCTCACTTCCCCTGCACTTCCTGGCCGGATCTTGTTGCCTTGTGCCAGTGAAAGCGTTTAGTGTTGTCCAAGCCTGTGTTACCTGATCTCCTGCTATCCTCATTGACTACGAACCTTGCCGCCTGCCCCGACCTTCTGGTACGTCTGACCTTGCCTCTGCCTAGTCCTTCTGTCCCACGCCTTCTCAGCAGTCAGCGAGGTTGAGCCGTTGCTAGTGGATACGACCTGGTTGCTACCGCCGCAGCAAGACCATCCCGCTTTGCGGCAGGCTCTGGTGAACACCAGTAGCCTCTTAGAACCGGTCCACCGGCACGGTCCAAGCCAATCCCTCGCTGACACAGTGGATCCACAACCTGTAAGCCGAATCGTGACAATAAGGATCACAAGGTTCTGGGGTCTTCTCTGATGGGACATAATGATCACATGATTCTGGTGTCTTCTCTGATGGGACATAATGATCACATGGTTCTGGTGTCTTCTCTGAGGGGATATAAGGATAACATGGTTCTGGTGTCTTCTCTGATGGGACACAAGGATCACATTGTTCTGGTGTCTTCTCTGAGAGGACATAATGATCACATGGTTCTGGTGTCTTCTCTGATGGGACACAAGGATCACATTGTTCTGGTGTATTCTCTGAGAGGACATAAGGATCACATGGTTCTGGGGTCTTCTCTGAGAGGACATAAGGATCACATGGTTCTGGGGTCTTCTCTGTGGGGACACAAGGATCACATGGTGCTGGGGTCTTCTCTGAGAGGACATAAGGATCACATGGTTCAGGTGTCTTCTCTGAGAGGACATAAGGATCACATGGTTCTGGGGTCTTCTCTGAGAGGACATAAGGATCACATGGTTCTGGTGTCTTCTCTGATGGGACATAAGGATCACATGGTTCTGGTGTCTTCTCTGAGGGGACATAATGATCACATGGTTCTGGTGTCTTCTCTGAAGGGACATAATGATCACATGGTTCTGGTGTCTTCTCTGAGGGGACATAAGGATCATATGGTTCTGGTGTCTTCTCTGAGAGGACATAAGGATCACATGGTTTTGGCGTCTTCTCTGATGGGACATAATGATCACATGATTCTGGTGTCTTCTCTGATGGGACATAATGATCACATGGTTCTGGTGTCTTCTCTGAGGGGACATAAGGATCACATGGTTCTGGGGTCTTCTCTGTGGGGACACAAGGATCACATGGTTCTGGGGTCTTCTCTGAGAGGACATAAGGATCACATGGTTCTGGGGTCTTCTCTGAGAGGACATAATGATCACATGGTTCTGGTGTCTTCTCTGATGGGACATAATGATCACATGGTTCTGGGGTCTTCTCTGATGGGACATAAGGATCACATGGTTCTGGTGTCTTCTCTGAGGGGACATAATGATCACATGGTTCTGGTGTCTTCTCTGAAGGGACATAATGATCACATGGTTCTGGTGTCTTCTCTGAGAGGACATAAGGATCACATGATTCTGGTGTCTTCTCTGAGAGGACATAAGGATCACATGGTTCTGGTGTCTTCTCTGAAGGGACATAAGGATCACATGGTTCTGGTGTCTTCTCTGAAGTAACATAAGGATCACATGGTTCTGGTGTCTTCTCTGAGAGAACATACTGATCACATGGTTCTGGTGTCTTCTCTGAGGGGACATAAGGATCACATGTTTCTGGTGTCTGAGGGGACATAAGGATCACATGGTGCTGGTTTCTTCTCTGAGAGGACTTAAGGATCACATGGTTCTGATGTCTTCTCTGAGAAGACATAAGGATCACATGGTTCTGGGGTCTTCTCTGAGAGGACATAGGGATCACATGGTTCTGGGGTCTTCTCTGAGGAGACATAATGATCACATGGTTCTGGGGTCTTCTCTGATGGGACATAATGATCACATGGTTTTGGTGTCTTCTCTGAGGGGACATAAGGATCACATGGTTCTGGGGTCTTCTCTAAGGGGACATAAGGATCACATGGTTCTGGTGTCTTCTCTGATGGGACACAAGGATCACATTGTTCTGGTGTCTTCTCTGAGAGGACATAATGATCACATGGTTCTGGGGTCTTCTCTGTGGGGACATAAGGATCACATGGTTCCGGGGTCTTCTCTGAGAGGACATAAGGATCACATGGTTCTGGTGTCTTCTCTGAGGGGACATAATGATCACATGGTTCTGGTGTCTTCTCAGAGAGGACACAATGATCACATGGTTCTGGTGTCTTCTCTGAGGGGACATAGGGATCACATGGTTCTGGTGTCTTCTCAGAGAGGACATAATGATCACATGGTTCTGGTGTCTTCTCTGAGGGGACATAAGGATCACATGGTTCTGGTGTCTTCTCTGAGGGGACATAAGAATCACATGGTTCAGGTGTCTTCTCTGAGGAGACATAATGATCACATGGTTCTGTGGTCTTCTCTGAGAGGACATAATGATCACATGGTTCTGGGGTCTTCTTTGAGAGGACATAAGAATCACATGGTTCTGGTGTCTTCTCTGATGGGACATAATGATCACATGATTCTGGTGTCTTCTCTGATGGGACATAATGATCACATGGTTCTGGTGTCTTCTCTGAGGGGACATAAGGATCACATGGTTCTGGTGTCTTCTCTGATGGGACACAAGGATTACATTCTTCTGGTGTCTTCTCTGAGAGGACGTAATGATCACATGGTTCTGGGGTCTTCTCTGTGGGGACAAGAGGATCACATGGTTCTGGGGTCTTCTCTGAGAGGACATAAGGATCACATGGTTCTGGTGTCTTCTCTGAGGGGACATAAGGTTCACATGGTTCTGGTGTCTTCTCTGAGGGGACATAAGGATCACATGGTTCAGGTGTCTTCTCTGAAGAGACATAATGATCACATGGTTCTGGGGTCTTCTCTGAGAGGACATAATGATCACATGGTTCTGGTGTCTTCTCTGAGAGGACATAAGGATCACATGGTTCTGGGGTCTTCTCTGATTGGACATAATGATCACATGGTTCTGGTGTCTTCTCTGAGGGGACATAAGGTTCACATGGTTCTGGTGTCTTCTCTGAGGGGACATAAGGATCACATGGTTCAGGTGTCTTCTCTGAAGAGACATTATGATCACATGGTTCTGGGGTCTTCTCTGAGAGGACATAAGGATCACATGGTTCCGGTGTCTTCTCTGATGGGACACAAGGATCACATTGTTCTGGTGTCTTCTCTGAGAGGACATAATGATCACATGGTTCTGGTGTCTTCTCACAGAGGACATAATGATCACATGGTTCAGGTGTCTTCTCTGAAGAGACATAATGATCACATGGTTCTGGGGTCTTCTCTGAGAGGACATAATGATCACATGGTTCTGGTGTCTTCTCTGAGAGGACATAAGGATCACATGGTTCTGGGGTCTTCTCTGATGGGACATAATGATCACATGGTTCTGGTGTCTTCTCAGAGAGGACATAATGATCACATGGTTCTGGTGTCTTCTCTGAGGGGACATAAGGATCACATGGTTCTGGTGTCTTCTCTGTGGAAACATAAGGATCACATGGTTCTGGTGTCTTCTCTGAGAGGACATAAGGATCACATGGTTCTGGGGTATTCTCTGATGGGACATAATAATCACATGATTCTGGTGTCTTCTCTGATGGGACATAATGATCACATGGTTCTGGTGTCTTCTCTGAGGGGACATAAGGATCACATGGTTCTGGTGTCTTCTCTGATGGGACAAAAGGATCACATTGTTCTGGTGTCTTCTCTGAGAGGACATAATGATCACATGGTTCTGGGGTCTTCTCTGTGGGGACACAAGGATCACATGGTTCTGGTGTCTTCTCTGAGAGGACATAAGGATCACATGGTTCTGGGGTCTTCTCTGAGAGGACATAAGGATCATATGGTTCTGGTGTCTTCTCTGATGGGACATAAGGATCACATGGTTCTGGTGTCTTCTCTGAGGGGACATAATGATCACATGGTTCTGGTGTCTTCTCTGAAGTAACATAAGGATCACATGGTTCTGGTGTCTTCTCTGAGAGGACATAAGGATCACATGGTTCTGGTGTCTTCTCTGAAGTAACATAAGGATCACATGGTTCTGGTGTCTTCTCTGAGGGGACATAATGATCACATGGTTCTGGTGTCTTCTCTGAAGGGACATAATGATCACATGGTTCTGTGGTCTTCTCTGAGAGGACATAAGGATCACATGGTTCTGGTGTCTTCTCTGAAGTAACATAAGGATCACATGGTTCTGGTGTCTTCTCTGAGAGAACATACTGATCACATGGTTCTGGTGTTTTCTCTTAGGGGACATAAGGATCACATGGTTCTGGTGTCTGAGGGGACATAAGGATCACATGGTGTTGGTTTCTTCTCTGAGAGCACTTAAGGATCACATGGTTCTGGTGTCTTCTCTGAGAAGACATAAGGATCACATGGTTCTGGGGTCTTCTCTGAGAGGACATAGGGATCACATGGTTCTGGGGTCTTCTCTGAGAAGACATAATGATCACATGGTTCTGGGGTCTTCTCTGAGAGGACATAATGATCACATGGTTCTGGTGTCTTCTCAGAGAGGACATAAGGATCACATGGTTCTGGGGTCTTCTCTGATGGGACATAATGATCACATGGTTCTGGGGTCTTCTCTGAGGGGACATAATGATCACATGGTTCTGGTGTCTTCTCAGAGAGGACATAATGATCACATGGTTCTGGTGTCTTCTCTGAGGGGACATAAGGATCACATGGTTCTGGTGTCTTCTCTGAGGGGACATAAGGATCACATGGTTCAGGTGTCTTCTCTGAGGAGACATAATGATCACATGGTTCTGGGGTCTTTTCTGAGAGGACATAATGATCACATGGTTCTGGTGTCTTCTCTGAGAGGACATAAGTGTTACGCCGAGCGCTCCGGGTCCCTGCTCCTCCCCGGAGCGCTCACGGCGTCTCTCTCCCTGCAGCGCCCCGGTCAGACCCGCTGACCGGGAGCGCTGCACTGACATTGCCGGCGGGGATGCGATTCGCATAGTGGGACGCGCCCGCTCGCGAATCGCATCCAAAGTCACTTACCCATCCCGGTCCCCGGCTGTCATGTGCTGGCGCGCGTGGCTCCGCTCTCTAGGGCGCGCGCCAGCTCTCTGAGACTTAAAGGGCCAGTGCACCAATGATTGGTGCCTTGCCCAATTAGCCTAATTAGCTTCCACCTGCTCCCTGGCTATATCACCTCACTTCCCCTGCACTTCCTGGCCGGATCTTGTTGCCTTGTGCCAGTGAAAGCGTTTAGTGTTGTCCAAGCCTGTGTTACCTGATCTCCTGCTATCCTCATTGACTACGAACCTTGCCGCCTGCCCCGACCTTCTGCTACGTCTGACCTTGCCTCTGCCTAGTCCTTCTGTCCCACGCCTTCTCAGCAGTCAGCGAGGTTGAGCCGTTGCTAGTGGATACGACCTGGTTGCTACCGCCGCAGCAAGACCATCCCGCTTTGCGGCGGGCTCTGGTGAACACCAGTAGCCTCTTAGAACCGGTCCACCGGCACGGTCCAAGCCAATCCCTCGCTGACACAGTGGATCCACAACCTGTAAGCCGAATCGTGACAATAAGGATCACATGGTTCTGGGGTCTTCTCTGATGGGACATAATGATCACATGATTCTGGTGTCTTCTCTGATGGGACATAATGATCACATGGTTCTGGTGTCTTCTCTGAGGGGATATAAGGATAACATGGTTCTGGTGTCTTCTCTGATGGGACACAAGGATCACATTGCTCTGGTGTCTTCTCTGAGAGGATATAATGATCACATGGTTCTGGTGTCTTCTCTGATGGGACACAAGGATCACATTGTTCTGGTGTCTTCTCTGAGAGGACATAACGATCACATGGTTCTGGGGTCTTCTCTGAGAGGACGTAAGGATCACATGGTTCTGGGGTCTTCTCTGTGGGGACACAAGGATCACATGGTGCTGGGGTCTTCTCTGAGAGGACATAAGGATCACATGGTTCAGGTGTCTTCTCTGAGAGGACATAAGGATCACATGGTTCTGGGGTCTTCTCTGAGAGGACATAAGGATCACATGGTTCTGGTGTCTTCTCTGAGAGAACATACTGATCACATGGTTCTGGTGTCTTCTCTGAGGGGACATAAGGATCACATGTTTCTGGTGTCTGAGGGGACATAAGGATCACATGGTGCTGGTTTCTTCTCTGAGAGGACTTAAGGATCACATGGTTCTGGTGTCTTCTCTGAGAAGACATAAGGATCACATTTTTCTGGGGTCTTCTCTGAGAGGACATAATGATCACATGGTTCTGAGGTCTTCTCTGAGAGGAAATAAAGATCACATGGTCCTGGGGTCTTCTCTGATGGGACATAATGATCACATGTTTCTGGTGTCTGAGGGGACATAAGGATCACATGGTGCTGGTTTCTTCTCTGAGAGGACTTAAGGATCACATGGTTCTGGGGTCTTCTCTGAGGAGACATAATGATCACATGGTTCTGGGGTCTTCTCTGAGAGGACATAATGATCACATGGTTCTGGTGTCTTCTCTGAGGGGACATAATGATCACATGGTTCTGGTGTCTTCTCTGAGGGGACATAAGGATCACATGGTTCTGGTGTCTTCTCTGAGAGGAAATAAAGATCACATGGTTCTGGGGTCTTCTCTGATGGGACATAATGATCACATGGTTCTGGGGTCTTCTCTGAGGGGACATAATGATCACATGGTTCTGGTGTCTTCTCAGAGAGGACATAATGATCACATGGTTCTGGTGTCTTCTCTGAGGGGCCATAATGATCACATGGTTCTGGTGTCTTCTCTGACGGGACATAAGGATCACATGGTTCAGGTGTCTTCTCTGAGGAGACATAATGATCACATGGTTCTGGGGTCTTCTCTGAGGGGACATAAGGATCACATGGTTCAGGTGTCTTCTCTGAGGGGACATAAGGATCACATGGTTCTGGTGTCTTCTCTGATGGGACATAAGGATCACATGGTTCTGGTGTCTTCTCTGAGGAGACATAAGGGTCACATGGTTCTGGTGTCTTCTCTGAGGGGACATAATGATCACATGCTTCAGGTGTCTTCTCTGAGGGGACATAAGGGTCACATGGTTCTGGGGTCTTCTCTGAGGGGACATAAGGATCACATGGTTCTGGTGTCTTCTCTGAGGGGACATAAGGGTCACATGGTTCTGGTGTCTTCTCTGAGAGGACATAAGGATCACATGGTTCTGGTGTCTTCTCTGAGGGGACATAAGGATCACATGGTTCAGGTGTCTTCTCTGAGGAGACATAATGATCACATGGTTCTGGTGTCTTCTCTGAGGGGACATAATGATCACATGGTGCTGGTGTATTCTCTGAGAGGACATAAGGATCACATGGTTCTGGGGTCTTCTCTGAGGGGACATAATGATCACATGGTTCTGGTGTCTTCTCTGAGAGGACATAAGGATCACATGGTTCTGGTGTCTTCTCTGAGTGACATAAGGATCACATGGTTCTGGTGTCTTCTCTGAGTGACATAATGATCACATGGTTCTGGTGTATGAGGGGACATAAGGATCAAATGGTTCTGGTGTCTTCTCTGAGAGGACATAATGATCACATGGTTCTGGTGTATGAGGGGACATAATGATCACGTGGTTCTGGTGTCTTCTCTGAGAGGACATAATGATCACATGGTTCTGGTGTCTTCTCTGAGGGGACATAAGGATCACATGGTTCTGGTGTCTTCTCTGAGGGGACATAAGGATCACATGGTTCTGGTGTCTTCTCTGAGGAGACATAAGGATCACATCGTTCTGGTGTCTTCTCTGATGGGACATAAGGATCACATGGTTCTGGTGTCTTCTCTGAGAGGACATAATGATCACATGGTTCTGGTGTCTTCTCTGAGTGACATAATGATCTCATGGTTCTGGTGTCTTCTCTGAGGGGACATAATGATCACATGGTTCTGGGGTCTTCTCTGAGTGACATAATGATCTCATGGTTCTGGGGTCTTCTCTGAGGGGACATAATGATCACATGGTTCTGGGGTCTTCTCTGAGTGACATAAGGATCACACGATCTCAAGAGAACTCTGAGCTACCCAGTGGGATCTAGGTTTTACCCAGTCATTGTATGGTGGTGCTATCCAGTCACTGTATGGTTGTGTTATCCAGTCATTGTATGGTTGTGTTATCCAGTCACTGTATAGAGGTGTTATATAGACACTGTATGGAGGTATTATATAGTCACTGTATGGAGGTATTATCCAGTCATTGTATGGACCTATTATATAGACACTGTATGGAGGTATTATATAGTCACTGTATGGAGGTATTATATAGTCACTGTATGGAGGTATTATATAGTCACTGTATGGGGGTATTATCTAGTCACTGTATGGAGGTATTATATAGTCACTGTATGGAGGTATTATATAGTCACTGTATGGAGGTATTATATAGTCACTGTATGGAGGTATTATCCAGTCATTGTATGGACATATTATATAGACACTGTATAGAGGTGTTATATAGTCACTGTATGGAGGTATTATATAGTCACTGTATGGAGTTATTATCCAGTCATTGTATGGACGTATTATATAGACACTGTATGGAGGTATTATATAGTCACTGTATGGAGGTATTATATAGTCACTGTATGGAGGTATTATATAGTCACTGTATGGAGGTATTATCCAGTCATTGTATGGACATATTATATAGACACTGTATAGAGGTGTTATATAGTCACTGTATGGAGGTATTATATAGTCACTGTATGGAGTTATTATCCAGTCATTGTATGGACGTATTATATAGTCACTGTATGGAGGTATTATATAGTCACTGTATGGGGGTATTATCTAGTCACCGTATGGGGGTGTTATCCAGTCCCAGTATGGCGGTGTTATCCAGTCACTATATGGTGGTGTTATCCAGTCACTATATGGGGGTGTTATCCAGTCAGGGTATGGGGGTGTTATCCAGTCAGTGTATGGAGATATTATTCAGTCAGTGTATGGGAGTGTTATCCAGTCACTGTATGATGGTGTTATCCTGTCATTGTCTGGAGGTGTTATTCACTGTATGGAGGTGTTATCCAGTCACTGTATGTGGGTGTTATTAACCCCTTAAGGAGGGGGGGGGTCCATTTTTGCATTTTCGTTTTTTGCTCCTTGCCTTTAAAAAATCATAACTCTTTCAATTTTGCACCTAAAAATCCATATGATGACTTATTTTTTGCACCACCAATTCTACTTTGTAATGACGTCAGTCATTTTGCCCAAAAATCTACGGTGAAACGGGAAAAAAAATCATTGTGCGACAAAATTGAAAAAAAAAACCTGTTTTGAAACTTTTGGGGGCTTCCGTTTCTATGTAGTAAATTTTTTGGTAAAAATGACACCTTATCTTTATTCTGTAGGTCCATACGATTAAAATGATCCCCTACTTATATAGGTTGGATTTTGTCGCACTTCTGGAAAAAATCATAACTACATGCAGGAAAATTAATACGTTTAAAATTGTCATCTTCTGACCCCTATAACTTTTATATTTTTCCATGTATGGGGCAGTATGAGCGCTCATTTTTTGAGCCGTGATCTGAAGTTTTTATCGGTACCATTTTTGCATTGATAGGACTTATTGATCGCTTTTTATTCATTTTTAAATGATATGAAAAGTGACCAAAAATGGACTATTTTGGACTTTGGAATTTTTTTGCGCGCACGCCATTGACCAAGCGGTTTAATTAATGATATATTTTTATAATTCAGATATTTCCGCACGCGGTGATACCATATATGTTTATTTTTATTTTTATCTACACTGTGTTTTTTTTTTTTTTAATGGAAAAGGGGGGTGATTTAAACTTTTAATAGGGGAGGAGTTAAATAATCTTTATTCACTTCTTTTTTCACTTTTTTTTTGCATTGTTATAGGTCCCATAGGGACCTATAACACTGCACACACTGATCTCTTATACTGATCATTGTTATCCCATAGGGACCTATAACACTGCACACACTGATCTCTTATACTGATCATTGTTATCCCATAGGGACCTATAACACTGCACACACTGATCTCTTATACTGATCATTGTTATCCCATAGGGACCTATAACACTGCACACACTGATCTCTCATACTGATCATTATTATCCCATAGGAGACTATAACACTGCACACACTGATCTCTTATACTGATCATTGTTATCCCATAGGGACCTATAACACTGCACACACTGATCTCTTATACTGATCATTGCTATCCCATAGGGACCTATAACACTGCACACACTGATCTCTTATACTGATCATTGTTATCCCATAGGGACCTATAACACTGCACACACTGATCTTCATCATTGATCACTGGTTTCTCATAAGAAACCAGTGATCAACGATTCTGCCACATGACTGCTCATCCCTGGATCTCAGGCACTGAGCAGTCATTCGGCGATCGGACAGCGAGGAGGCAGGTAGGGGCCCTCCCGCTGTCCTGTCAGCTGTTCGGGATGCCGTGATTAGCCGCGGCTATCCCGAACAGCCCGACTGAGCTAGCTGGCAACTTTCACTTTCGCTTTTAGCCGCTCGGTTCAGCTCTGAGCGCGCGGCTAAAGGGTTAATAGCGTGCGGCACCGCGATTGGCGCTGCGCGCTATGAGAGGCGGGTCCCGGCTTCACTATGACGCCGGGCCCGCCGTGATATGACGCGGGGTTACTGTGTAACCCCGCGTTATATAAGGAGAGCAGGACCAAGGACGTACCGGTACGTCCTAGGTCTTTAAGGGGTTAAGTCACTGAATGGGGGTGTTATCCAGTAACTGTATGGGGGTGTTATCCAGTCACTGTATGGTGGTGTTATCCAGTCACTGTATGGGGGTGTTATCCAGTCACTGTATGGGGGTATTATCCAGTCACTGTATTAGGGTGTTATCCAGTCACTTTATGGGGGTGTTATCCAGTCTATGTATGGTGGTGTTTTCCAGTCACTGTATGGTGGTGTTATCCAGTGACTGTATGGTGGTGTTATCCAGTCACTGTATGGGGGTGTTATCCAGTCACTGTATGGTGGTGTTATCCAGTCACTGTATGGGGGTGTTATCCAATCACTGTATGGGGGTGTTATCCAGTCATTGTATGGTGGTGTTATCCAGTCACTGTATGGTGGTGTTATCCAGTCACTGTATGGGGGTGTTATCCAGTCACTGTATGGGGTTGTTATCCAGTCACTGTATTAGGGTGTTATCCAGCCACTGTATGGTGGTGTTATCCAGTCATTGTATGGGGGCGTTATCCAGTCACTGTATGTGGGTGTTCTCAAGTCACTGTATGTGGGTGTTATTAAGTCACTGAATGGGGGTGTTATCCAGTAACTGTATGGGGGTGTTATCCAGTCACTGTATGGAGGTGTTATCCAGTCACTGTATGGGGGTGTTATCCAGTCACTGTATGGTGGTGTTATCCAGTCACTGTATTAGGGTGTTATCCAGTCACTTTATGGGGGTGTTATCCAGTCACTGTATGGTGATGTTATCCAGTCACTGTATTAGGGTGTTATCCAGTCACTTTATGGGGGTGTTATCCAGTCACTGTATGGGGGTGTTATCCAGTCACTGTATGGGGGTGTTATCCAGTCACTGTATGGGGGTGTTATCCAGTCACTGTATTAGGGTGTTATCCAGTCACTGTATGGGGGTGTTATCCAGTCACTGTATGGTGGTGTTATCCAGTCACTGTATAGTGGTGTTATCCAGTCACTCTATGGGGGTGTTATCCAGTCACTCTATGGGGGTGTTATCCAGTCACTGTATGGAGGTGTTATCGTGTCACCGTATGGGGGTGTTATCCAGTCACTGTATTAGGGTGTTATCCAGTCACTGTATGATGGTGTTATCCTGTAATTGTCTGGAGGTGTTATTCACTGTATGGAGGTATTATTCAGTCACTGTATGTGGGTGTTATCCAGTCACTGTATGGAGTTATTATTCAGTCACTGTATGTGGGTGTTATCCAGTCACTGTAGAGGGGTGTTATCGTGTCACTGTATGGGGGTGTTATCCAATCACTATATGGAGGTGTTATCCAGTCACTGTATTAGGGTGTTATCCAGACACTGTATGGGGTTGTTATCCAGTCACTGTATGGTGGTGTTATCCAATCACTATATGGAGGTGTTATCCAGTCACTGTATTAGGATGTTATCTAGTCACTGTATGGGGGTGTTATCCAGTCACTGTATGGTGGTGTTATCCAGACACTCTATGGGGGTGTTATCCAGTCACTGTATGGGAGTGTTATCCAGTCACTATATGGAGGTGTTATCTAATCACTATATGGAGGTGTTATCCAGTCACTGTATTAGGGTGTTATCCAGTCACTCTATTGGGGTGTTATCCAGTCACTCTATGGGGTTGTTATCCAGTCACTGTATTAGGGTGTTATCCGGTCATTGTATGGTGGTGTTATCCAGTCACTGTATGGTGGTGTTATCCAGTCACTGTATGGTGGTGTTATCCAGTCACTGTATGGGGTTGTTATCCAGTCACTGTATTAGGGTTTTATCCAGTCACTCTATGGGGGTGTTATCCAGTCACTGTATGGATGTAGTATCCAGTCACTCTGTGGGGGTGTTATCCAGTCACTCTATGGGGGTGTTATCCAGTCACTGTATGGGTGTGTTATCCAGTCACTATATGGGGGTGTTATCTAGTCACTGTATGGGGGTGTTATCCAGTCACTCTATGGGGGTGTTATCTAGTCACTGTATAAGAGTGTTATCCAGTCACTGTATGGGAGTGTTATCGTGTCACTGTATGGGGGTGTTATCCAGTCACTGTATGGGGGTGTTATCGTGTCACTGTATGGTGGTGTTATCTAGTCACTGTATGGGGGTGTTATCCAGTCACTGTATGGGGGTGTTATCGTGTCACTGTATGGGGGTGTTATCTAGTCACTGTATGGGGGTGTTATCCAGTCACTGTATGGGGTGTTATCTAGTCACTGTATGGGGGTGTTATCCAGTCACTGTATGGGGGTGTTATCTAGTCACTGTATGGGGGTGTTATCTAGTCACTGTATGGGGGTGTTATCCAGTCACTGTATGGGGGTGTTATCGTGTCACTATATGGGGGTGTTATCGTGTCACTGTATGGGGGTGTTATCTAGTCACTGTATGGGGGTATTATCCAGTCACTGTATGGGAGTGTTATCCAGTCACTGTATGGGGGTGTTATCGTGTCACTGTATGGGGGTGTTATCATGTCACTGTATGGGGGTGTTATCCAGTCACTTTATGGTGGTGTTATCCAGTCACTGTATGGGGGTGTTATCGTGTCACTATATGGGGGTGTTATTGTGTCACTGTATGGGGGTGTTATCGTGTCACTGTATGGTGGTGTTATCCAATCACTGTATGGGGGTGTTATCCAGTCACTGTATGGGGGTGTTATCGTGTCACTATATGGGGGTGTTATCGTGTCACTGTATGGGGGTGTTATCGTGTAACTGTATGGGGGTGTTATCCAGTCACTCTATGGGGGTGTTATCCAGTC
Source organism: Hyla sarda (assembly GCF_029499605.1). Lineage (NCBI taxonomy): Eukaryota > Metazoa > Chordata > Amphibia > Anura > Hylidae > Hyla > Hyla sarda. Next base: position 1,561,174 of record NC_079193.1, on the reverse strand, counting down.
ACTGTATGGGGGTGTTATCTAGTCACTATATGGGGGTGTTATCCAGTCACTGTATGGGAGTGTTATATAGTCACTGTATGGGGGTGTTATCTAGTCACTGTATGGGGGTGTTATCTAGTCACTGTATGGGGGTGTTATCTAGTCACTGTATGGTGGTGTTATCGTGTCACTATATGGGGGTGTTATCCAGTCACTGTATGGGGGTGTTATCCAGTCACTGTATGGGGGTGTTATCTAGTCACTGTATGGGGGTGTTATCTAGTCACTGTATGGGGGTGTTATCTAGTCACTGTATGGGGGTGTTATCCAGTCACTGTATGGGGTGTTATCTAGTCACTGTATGGTGGTGTTATCGTGTCACTATATGGGGGTGTTATCCAGTCACTGTATGGTGGTGTTATCCAGTCACTGTATGGGGGTGTTATCTAGTCACTGTATGGGGGTGTTATCCAGTCACTGTATGGGGTGTTATCTAGTCACTGTATGGTGGTGTTATCGTGTCACTATATGGGGGTGTTATCCAGTCACTGTATGTGGGTGTTATCCAGTCACTGTAGAGGGGTGTTATCGTGTCACTCTATGGGGGTGTTATCCAATCACTATATGGAGGTGTTATCCAGTCACTGTATTAGGGTGTTATCCAGTCACTGTATGGTGGTGTTATCCAGTCACTGTATGGGGGTGTTATCCAGTCACTGTATGGTGGTGTTATCGTGTCACTGTATGGGGGTGTTATCCAGTCACTGTATGGGGTGTTATCTAGTCACTGTATGGGGGTGTTATCCAATCACTGTATGGGGGTGTTATCTAGTCACTGTATGGGGGTGTTATCCAGTCACTCTATGGGGATGTTATCCAGTCACTGTATGGGGGTGTTATCCAGTCACTGTATGGGGGTGTTATCTAGTCACTATATGGGGGTGTTATCGTGTCACTATATGGGGGTGTTATCCAGTCACTGTATGGGGGTGTTATCTAGTCACTGTATGGGGGTGTTATCCAGTCACTGTATAGGGGTGATATCGTGTCACTGTATTAGGGTGTTATCCAGTCTCTATATGGGGGTGTTATCCAGTCACTGTATAGGGGTGATATCATGTCACTGTGTTAGGGTGTTATCCAGTCACTCTATGGGGGTGTTATCGTTTCACTGTATGGGGGTGTTATCGTGTCACTATATGGTGGTATTAATCATGGTGTGGGGGGGGGCAGATCAATTGCCCAATGTATTTAGGACTGACTGCTGACTCGTTCATTTCCCCTTTTTATTATGATCATTGCTCCTCTCCATGAATGGCGGCCACGTCACTGTATCTCCTCATTGCTTCTATATTCCAGATGGATACGTTGTTTCCTGGTTGTTTCTCTTCCACCTGTTTTGGGGTTTGTTACGTCTGGTGGATAATTTGTGATGACAGGAATCGGGATCACCCGCTCTGGAGTATTAATAGACGGGCGGGTCGTGTTTTCTCACATTCTTCTGTATCTACAATTCCGAAAACTTCCTCCTGGCAATTCCTGTGCTGAAAAATGACGGAAAATTCCCATCGATATTCCTACATCTGGTTGGTGGAGATACAAGAGGAGTAAGAGTCCTGACCATAGGAGCTTACACTCTATAAGGAATAAGAGGAGATACAGGAGGAGGAGTAAGAGTCCTGACCATAGGAGCTTACACTCTATAAGGAATAAGAGGAGATACAGGAGGAGGAGTAAGAGTCCTGACCATAGGAGCTTACACTCTATAAGGAATAAGAGGAGATACAAGAGGAGGAGGAGTAAGAGTCCTGACCATAGGAGCTTACACTCTATAAGGAATAAGAGGAGATACAAGAGGAGGAGGAGGAGTAAGAGTCCTGACCATAGGAGCTTACACTCTATAAGGAATAAGAGGAGATACAGGAGGAGGAGTAAGAGTCCTGACCATAGGAGCTCACACTCTATAAGGAATAAGAGGAGATACAGGAGGAGGAGGAGTAAGAGTCCTGACCATAGGAGCTTACACTCTATAAGGAATAAGAGGAGATACAGGAGGAGGAGTCCTGACCATAGGAGCTTACACTCTATAAGGAATAAGAGGAGATACAGGAGGAGGAAGAAGAGTCCACAATGTTCTCTTTTTTCACTTGGTGCCGCAGTGATGTCCTATCTTGTCCGGTCTTTAGCCCCTGTCTCCAGAGAGATGGGGGGACAAGAGCTAAGCTTAAAGCTTTGCCCTCTCATTCTAGCAATGGGCAGGATCGGATCTCTTAAAACTGTTGCCACAGAGAAAAACGATACTCCTCTACCCCTTATCCCCCGCAACTCCCATTCCCCTGTGTCCAGTCCCCAATCTTCTCTCTTCTTCCTGCTTCCGCTTGGAGCCGCAGTGGTGTCCTGTCCTGTCTTGACCCGTCCTGCAACAAGCGCTTGTCTCTTAACCTGAAAGGAAGACAGAAGATCGGGACCGAACGGAGGTGAATGGGACCAGTGGGGGACCAGGATTAAATGAGTATAATTTTGTTTTTTCTATTTACCCCCCTCCCCCTGCACCAACTTATTTTTCTGTCTACTTAAGATACCTGTCCAGCCTTCCTATGGGACACCGTTCACCCTCAGCGCCCCCTTCTGGACACACCTCAGTGTCTATAAATGTCGGGATCCACCATTGTTTCTGCCGGACCCGGGACAATTCGGGACACAAATATTTTGCTTTCCTGTAATGTCTTTTGGCACCTGGCGAGTAACACGAAGCGTTTGTGTAACACAAGTCCTGACAGATGGATGTGCGGCTCCGTTCTCTGCAGACACTTGTGCTAATGTTTATTTGGTTTCTACCCTCCAATCTAAATGTCATGGCATTCTCATGTAAATCCGAAGCGGAAACGCCGTCCGCCCCTCTTTAACCTTTTCCTGCTGACTTACAACTATTTCCAAGAGTCTTCAGGAGGAGGAATGCCACCTACAGCGCGCGCAGTGTTTATAAACAGGGCCGCGCTCCCCGCACTCGCTGCCATCCACAACGCAAGGCTTTTACCCATTCAGCTTTTTTTAATTTTTTTATTTTTGGGCAACATCAAATGAAACAATGGAGTGAAGGAGAAGAGGACATCCTAAGATAAAGAGGACCCCCGAAGGTGAAGAGGACCCCCAAAGGTGAAGGGGACCTTCGAAGAAGAAGGAGAGGACCCCAAAAGGTGAAGGGGACCTCCGAAGAAGAAGAGGACCCCAAAAGGTGAAGGGGACCTCCGAAGAAGAGGACCCCAAAAGGTGAAGGGGACCTCCGAAGAAGAAGAGGACCCCAAAAGGTGAAGAGGACTTCTAAAGAAGAAGAGGACCCCCAAAGGTGAAGGGGACCTCCGAAGAAGATGAGGACTCCCGAAGGTAAAGAGGACCTCAGAAAATGAAAAAGACCCCCGAAGGTGAAGAGGACACCCAAAGGTGAAGAGGACTTCTGAAGGCGAAGAGGAGCAAAGCAAGATTATGGGCTCTCACAGACCTGTAAATTCTATTTTAAGAGTCTCCTCTGTCCTCCACTCGCTATCTGTATTAACCCCTTAAGGACCAAGCGTTTTTCAGTTTTTGCACTTTCGTTTTTTCCTCCTTACATTTTAAAAATCACAACCCTTTCAATTTTGCACCTAAAAATCCTTATGAGGGCTTTTTTGTGCCACCAATTCTACTGTAATGTAATTACATCAGTCATTTTACCCAAAAATCTATGGCGAAATGGAAATAAAAATAATTTTACGACAAAATTGAAGGAAAAACACAATTTTGTAACTTTTGGGGCTTCCATTTCTACGCCGTACATTTTTTGGTAAAAATGACACCTTATCTTTATTCTGTAGGTCCATACGATTAAAATGATACCCTACCTATCATTAAAATGAATGGGGTTGCCATTCTGGTAGACGTGTAATGGTCTCTGTACTTACCTGTATTTAGAAATTATTTTGTGGAACATTTATTCCTTTAGTGTACAGGTTTGGTCAGGGACTTAACATAAATGCTCCTCCCTTTTTGAATACATCGTGTTTTCTCATATGTACGTCTCTCAGTCACCAGACTGGATGTTGGCACATCAAAATTTCTTATATATTTCTGGTACTTGCCAAATATTAACACTATAAGTTTATATATATACATCCTAAAAAATGATGAACCATAATCTATGTTTTATGAAGTAGCAATACATAATTTTTTAGTATCTGCTTGACAGAAAGAATATGTCTTTGACATTATGGTTTTATATTTATATACATACTTTTTAAAGGGGTTCTCCGGTGCTTACACATCTTTTCCCCTATCCAAAGGATAAGGGATAAGATGCCTGATCGCGGGACCCCCGGGATCATGCACGCGGCACCCCGTTTGTAATCAGTCCCCAAAGTGTGTTCACCCAGGGACTGATTACAGGCGACCATCCATACTGTTCCATACTGTTATGTTACTTTGTTTCGTGCCGCCGTGCCACACCAGTACCACTGGTGTCGACGCACCTGCACGGTAATTGAGTAAGAGGAGTGCACTTCGTGGTCCAGACCAGATGATTGGTGGACCTAGTGAAGTGCTTCCTATTTAAGATTTGTACATCCAGTTTTACTTTGTATGACTAAGACGCTTGGGCCGAAACGCGTCACTTTGTCATGTTTTCCGTGTGTTGAAACAACTTATAATAAAGAATTTGTTTGATCTACCTGCGCTGGACATCCTCTTCATTCGTATTGCCATGCTGTATGCGTTGCCCACACCAGTCCAGGCTCTACGGGCTCGGGAGTGAGCTGGACATTCACCTGTTTGCAGACAACATTAACAGGAGTATAATAAAATAATAATATTCTAGAGTATGGAATCACTTTCAGGTCCCTGTTCACTTCACTGGACTGGGTTACTTCACACAGGTCCACACAAATTTTACCCTTTCCTTTATGTATCCAATGACTCTCCCTCTCCCTAATGTTCCCTGCTCTCACAAGCTCTATCCTCAACACTGAAAGTAGCCCCCCAGATGGCTGTACCTCTCTACAGGTACCACTAGGCTGCGTTAAGGGCGCCCATACATATTAGTAAAAAGGAGGACCAATATGTTAATTTCAGGGGAACCAGCCGACAGTCTAATGTGAATGGGGATCTCCTCACCCTGATGCATATCTAGCATGTTGGGTTTTAAAGGAGTACTCTGCCCCTAGACATCTTCTCCCCTATCCAAAGGATAGGGGATAAGATATCTTATCGCTGGGCACTTCCATGATATCCCTATTTCACCTGGTGTTCGCACCGGATGTCTGGGGTGCCAGAGCCAAGATTGCGGAACCCCCATGCTCAGACATATTTTTGTGGTGAGGGTGTGATGAGGGCAGATGTTATTACCCTAGAGGCAGATGGCATTTACCCCTTGTATTCGTGATGCCCAGCATGGTTAACCTCTGCACCACCCGAGGTATGACCGCTGGATCCTGGGCTAGACATGGGGCAAACAATGACTCCCACGCCAAGTTACGGAACAACGGCAGCTTTACTGAGGCAGACAGATGGAATAGTCTTTACAGCTCAGTTAGGCCCAAGGAGGTGACCAGTGACTTTAGAGACTTGTGGGTTCGCAGGGACTACCAGACAGGACAGCGACGGTACAGAGGTACAACTCCTGTACTGGGCCACCACAAACTCCCCCTCTTAACAACAGCTGTCCTCGGCGCCCAGTCCTGGAGGGCAGATGATATAAAGTGTCCCCTGGGGACCATGAAATTATAACAGAAACAGTTCCTGGGGCATTGCACCAATGTCCTTCACAGGGCTGATGAACTGGGGAAGAGTCCATGTGGCATTTTTACACAACGTCATTTGGGGTATTTAACCGGGATGAATTGAACAAGGTTATTGTTGTGATGGTTTTGACCTTGTAACTGCTTGGTGGTTAATAGTTGGTTTGGATCGGGCTGCCTGAGGCTCTCTACCCTGATGCCTGTGTTAATGGGGCCCATCGTCTTAAGATACTTCTCCCCATAACATTGGACTAGCAGTTATACATTTTTCTGACAACACATGAAAATATTACATATGTACACAATAGCTCTGCCACTTTATGTGCTACTTACGACTTTCAGGAGAACCCTGTGCACAGTGGACAGGAAACAATAGACATCAGACATGAAATGACTATTATGGACTGGAAACATGGCTATGTTGCTGTAGTCCTGACTAAATATGTGGCTACTTTAGGAACACAAAATATATGATGTACATTACTGACTATCTGTACATGAAATGATATTAGAATTAGTTATCCTATAATGACTGGACATTAATATGCGATAGACTGGTCATTTTTATATACATAGGTACGTTATTCTCTATACCTAGGAAGCATGGCAATGAGGTGACTGGGTACGCTTCTCCTGACAGGGTCAGGACACCTCCTGTACAAATGCCATAGGTAAGAGAACATTAGACACTATAGACATTTTGCATAAACATTCTATATACACTTTATTACAAGGTGACCCACATAATAAATTCTTACAACAACAATTCAAATTGCATTCGCTTGTGCAAGACATCAAACAATATGTGGTATCCTGGTACCGGATTACATCCATTACCTTGTGGTGAGGTCCCCAAAGTCAGAGTCCCTAGTTACAGGTGGGGTCCTCATCTATAGTTAGCATCTTGTCATCCCTTAAATAGTTAAAACCATTCAAATTCTAAGTGTAAATATGTAAATAAAGTGTACTTACCTTGTTGTAGTGTCGCAGGACCTGCGGGTCACGTGATGCGTTCCGAAACTCTATGGTTTTATGGTTCAAGGACCTTTGGAGGAAGTCAGGTGATCGCCCACCATGCATTGTAACGGTGAGTGACAGCTGACATGGACCAATCCAAAACGGCCCTGCCCCTGCCCATATAAGGGAGCGGCGGCCATTAAGCGCTGTCTTTACTCGTGGGCTTCTAATAAAGGAGGATCTGCGCAGCTGTCATCAGCAGTGACTAGGCCCAAGCCTTACGGCAACGGCCATCTTACAGAACTGTGAGTTACCTCAAATCCCTGTTAACGCTGCAAGATCACCGGACCTAAACAGACCCCTAAATCCGGACGAATCTCTGCATCATCCCTAATTCTAATAACCTCTTGGATAAGCTATTGGTCCGCAGCATCTGTCATTCACTGCCGTGCTATATAGAGACTGTATTGCTAAGACTGTTGCTGTTAATTGGATGTACTGCAAGTACTTCAGTAAAGTTCATACAAGTTCAAGTTCATCTCTATTGTGGACCTTCATTCATTTAAGCACGCACCTATCATTTTTGGGAAGGTTGGCGATAGGCCGAAGATTTACCTCAGCGTATTAACCCTCACCCTGGCGTCACGAGTGACAGGGGTTAAGTTAACCCCTCATCTACTGAAGCAACACCCCAACTACACTACACCCCCAAGGCCCGACCACAAATATATGACTTTTTAAGTAGTTTGAGTACCGCTCCACAGTTCTGGAACAGAAGAGTCTGTAGTAAAGGATCTCGGCTGTAAACCGGGCACATAAACTTACGCAAAATGGTTACAAAGTGTTCTTGGTTAGTCCACCAGGCACTTTTCTTGAACGTTGCAGAAAACCTAGAAAACAACAGTGGTATCTCCACATAACAATGTCAGTCTCATGACTAAGTAGTAGAAAACACAATTATCACGTTTAAGGGTTAGCTTGGAAACTTTCCATCCCAGCCTCACCTGTCGGACTGCTTCCTAGGCTGGGACATGTAATGGGGACCACGGGACTGTGCCCCCTCTAAAGGACTGACATGAGTGCTCTAATTAACTTGAGATAACTTGGAATCCATTATGGTAGGACTCACGGTGACTACCATCTGGACAGCAGCAGCTTGCGCCACTGGGGAACAATGTGTTGGTGCCTGTTGGGCCGGCCAAACCTCTTTCTCAGAAGGAGTAGGCCGAGGCACTTTGGTTGGTGCCCGGTGAGTAGGCCAAACCTCCTCAATGCCAGGAGTAGGCTGTGGCACATCTGTAGATGACTTTGTCTGATATTTTGGTGCCATGACGGACGCCTCATGATGGGTGCCTCAGGCAGGTATTCTTTAGGGGTCATCAAACCAAAGGGGTCCGCATTCCAGTCTTCTGATGGGAATTAGGCAAAGGGGAGTTGCGTTGAGTTCTTTGGATGGGTCACCGCTGCTGCCCACTCTCCTCTCACTCTGTTGACCGGAATATATTCCACTATCTCACTTCTCTCCCGAAAATGCAGATGTGGTTGGAGAAGTGAAAAGTCTCTTTTCACTGCCCTTCTGTTTACTAGAATGGTTCCCCCGTGACAGCAGACCATAAGGGTGCCAAACCCCCGCACTTTATCAAATTTAATGACCATGGCTCTGTGCCTCTCTAGGGGTGGCTCTCCCTCTCTGGGGTGTTCTAACATCCTGATATACAAGGCTTTTGTGACCTTTTGTTGCGCTTGGCGCACTTTGTATGGCATTTGTTTAGGACCATGCTCCTACCTCCTCTGTGCCCTCATCTCCTCCACTATGGCAGCCATCTGGGCCTCTTGTTTAGCTCTCTCAGACTGGGCTATCAGAACTGGGGGATGGGACTTCCCTGGCAGGGGTAGAAGGTACTGTCTCTGTACTGGATGAGTTTCGGCTCACTGCCAAATAGCCACCAGGACAGTGGTGGTGACCGGGGGCGTACTGTGAGCTTCTGGACCTGAGGGGCAGGCTCTGGGTTAGGAGTAGATGGAGGGGTAGAGAAAGCGGCCTCAGCTGGGGTACTCACATCCGACTCCTCAGTGTGGATCTCTGCCCAGGATCCCCAGGTCCGGTGATGTGGAGACAGCCTCACCGGCGACGCTCCTTGGGAGGATGCAGGTGTTCCACCTGTTGGAGTCACTGGCCACTCTCCATCGTCATCAGGCAGCGGGACTTTTAGATAGGCGTCTTTGGCCCCAATGGAGATCTTCTGCAGCTGGTCCGCCAGCTCCTGGAACATCTGAGCCACGGTCGCTGCAACCTGCATCTTAGGACTCTCAGACCCTCTTGCTCCTCCGCCATGTTGCTCTCTTCGCAGACTTCCGGCAAACTTAAGAGGTCGAGCGGCGCTGTTTCTTTTATAGTGGACTACGGGAAGATGGCCGCCGGCCAGAAGTACGTCAGTGGATCGCTGACTTCCACTCCCCCAGCAACAAGGGGCGGATCTTTAAGGTTTTACCCAGGACTCGGAATGGCAATTCAAACCTAGGGGCGGGACATTGACGCAGGACTTTTTCATGCGCTTCTCCTGCACTTCTTTAACTCCTTCAGGTACAGCCAGCATTTTGTTACGCAGCATGACTTTAGAACATATTTCACACATGGCAGATAGTAAACGTTTCTTCACCTCCCCCTCTTTTTCACAAGCGCCTCGCAATAGACAAGTTTCACTGACAAAGTCTCGTACACTTTCTGGAGCAATTTTTGTTGCACACTTGTGCGTTTTACTCTGCAATACTGGACACAGTTCAGACTGGGGGGGTACTTCTTGCATAAGGCCCACACCTTTATCCTGTACATAGGATGCCAAAAGTTGTGGTGAGGGTGTGATGAGGGCAGATTTTATTACTCTTGGGGCAGATGCCATTAACCCCTTGTATTCGTGATGCCAGGGCGTGGTTAACCTCTGCACCACCCGAGGTATGGCCGCTGGATCCTGGGCTAGGCATGGGGCTTTACTGAGGCAGACAGATGGAATAGTCTTTAGAGCTCAGTTAGGCCCAAGGAGACTTTATAGACTTGAGGGCTCACTGGGACTTGTAGTGGACTTTGACAGAATGCTGCAGACCCACGCTGAATTTAGACAGACTTGACTGACTTGACAAGGACTGACTAGACTTCACCCCTTGTGTAGCTTACCAGGCTTTGACGTTCACCTGTGCGGAACTTGGTGATGGATCCGTGGCTGCGTGGTTAGGCCTTGGGTCTCCTCAGGACACCAGACACTCTCAGGTCTTGACTTCACTGCTCTCAGCACGGAACAGAACAGAACTAGCTCCTCCGGGGGCTTTATATGGGGGAGACTTTGGAGGGGTCCTATAGGTCACCCACAAGTCATCTGGTCACTGACACCTTCCCTGGTTACAAGACTTGGTACCAAAATTTAAAGGCATATAAAATTATAAAGATAATCTCATACATAACATAAGGCACTTGTTAACCATTTATGATACACAGATTAAGGGGTGACTCATGGGACACTGCAATAGAGTCCGCCACACAGGACAGCAAGGGTACAGGAGTACAACTCCTGTACTGGGCCACCACTTTTGGATAGGGGATAAGATGTCTAGGGGTGGAGTACCCCTTTAACCATCCAATCCTTTTGTTCTCAGAGAGATACACACCACTTGAGCTGCTTACCTCCTCTATTCTTATTCAAAATGCATGCACTCATGGCAGAACTGAGCATACACGTGCATGGGGTGAACAAGAAACATAGTTGTTGGATGAAGGAACGGTCATCTGACAACTTTTGGCTCAAAGCCTGCCGGAAGACACTGTCAGGAGGGTAGTCTAAGCTCTCTGGACTCTTTGGGCACATCACCTGGCCACCCTCCCACTATCTAGGTCACACTTCAGGACTTCTGTAGCCCCCTCATGGCTCACCACGCAGGCCCATCTATCCAGATCATTCCACAGGCTTGGTGCTCAACCAATTCCCACTGAAACTGAAATGGATCGGTATTAGACCCGGTATCAGATGAGTATCTATCTACCCCCTTCATAATTAGGCATCAGGATCAGTGCATGTAAGAGAGAAAAATCACTCTGACACAAAGTTCAGCAAATTATACTTCCTGTATTTACGACAGTAAGGCTGTGTTCACACTACGATTTGTAACTACGGTTCCCGTATACGGCTGGGAGGAGGGGGGGTGGGGCTTAATTGCGGCTCCCGCACTCCGTATAGGGGATCCATATTTAATGCATGTCTATGAGCCGACCGGAGTGAACCGCAGCCTCCGGTCGGCTGCTTTTTCGGCCGTATGCGGTCAATCACATTTTTGCCTGCGGTCGGGAAACCGCATACGCCCGAAAAAGCAGCCGACCGGAGGCTGCGGTTAACTCCGGTCGGCTCATAGACATGCATTAACTACAGTTCCCCTATACGACTGAGTGCGGGCACCGCGATTAAGCCCTCTCCTCCCAGCCGTATACGGGAACCGTAGTTACAAATCGTAGTGTGAACCCAGCCTTACAAAGGTTTTCATAGACTGTAACACTGTGCCGTGGGCAAAGCTGTACGTCATGAATAACTGTCCTTGAGATTGTTTTCTTCCATCTGCAGGTGTTCCTCATCCAGCATGTGGGTCTTATCATCTTGGGTATAGCTCTTTCTGGAGGCGCCATCTTATACACATTGCTTCAAGCATAATGGGAGGGGGAGTGAGCTAGTGAGTAGCCATTTTACCGTATCCATTGCAAAACTATTTAACGGCCCTCCAGGATGAGAGAGTCTGACTCGTATCCCAAATAGGACTTGACTACAACCTCATCCCTTATACGTTCCTCCCACCTACGTCCTGGTCCTCGTGGGCTTTTGACATCAGTTTCTATGAGTTTCCCCTGTTCTTCTGAACAGATTGCACCAGTCTAATCTTCAGTCCCGGTTTGTGTGGACTGTAAGGGGTCCTTTTCCTTCCGCTCTGTCCTCCATTGTCCTCTTGTTTGGCCTCCATCACATTATATCCCGTTGATCTATAGATCTCAGACCCAGATTCCTGTCCGTCCGGTGAGAGTGGCGCTGTGCATCCATCTTGATGGGGAACTCAAAGACGTGTGGGCATTTCCCTCAGACATGTGGTTTTCATCTGGAGCTATCACAGAAATCATTGCTTCTTGTGGCATTTCCAAATGAAAACCTCATGACTGTAATTCTGAAATAGTGCACAAAGTACCGCGCTTGTGGGATTCTGGAAGAAAATGGATGAAAGTTTAGAAAAAAAAATGATGAGATGAGAACAGAGTCTGAGCACAGTCCGGCGGCTCTGGAGCAGATTATCCAAACCTCCCAAAAATGCTGCCAACAGCTCCTCTACCTGGTGTCCATAAAGTCTCATCCCTTCCCCCATATGTGTCAATCTATTATTAAAGGGGTCTGCTCCATCACCCCAGACCAATGTCCTAACAACACTGAACTAGGGGGCACTATTACACTAAATAAGGGTGCCATCCTGGGGCAGGAATGTGGCTCCTCACATAGGAACTTCCTGTGACATCATTCAACAATATCTGATGACTTCCTCCATAGAACCATAAAATTTAATGGGACACATCTGTCTGGAGCTTTGGAATAAAATGGGTTAATAAGAATATGGTAACTATGTAAATTAGTTTGGTCTTTTAGTGATGATAAGCACATCAGGGGTAGATGAGCTCCTGTAGCAGGCTGTCTCCCTCTCCGTAGAACAGCTCCTGTAGCAGGCTGTCTCCCTCTCTGTATAGCAGCTCCTGTAGCAGGCTGTCTCCCTCTCTGTATAGCAGCTCCTGTAGCAGGCTGTCTCCCTCTCCGTAGAACAGCTGCTGTAGCAGGCTGTCTCCCTCTCTGTATAGAAGCTCCTGTAGCAGGCTTTCTCCCTCTCTGTATAGCAGCTCCTGTAGCAGGCTGTCTCCCTCTCCATAGAACAGCTCCTGTAGCAGGCTGTCTCCCTCTCCATAGAACAGCTCCTGTAGCAGGCTGTCTCCCTCTCTGTAGAGCAGCTCCTGTAGCAGGCTGTCTCCCTCTCCGTAGAACAGCTCCTGTAGCCGGCTGTCTCCCTCTCTGTATAGCAGCTTCTGTAGCAGGCTGTCTCCCTCTCCATAGAACAGATCCTGTAGCAGGCTGTCTCCCTCTCAGTAGAACTGCTGCTCCTGTAGCAGGCTGTCTCCCTCTCTGTATAGCAGCTCCCGTAGCAGGCTGTCTCCCTCTCCATAGAACAGATCCTGTAGCAGGCTGTCTCCCTCTCCATAGAATAGCTCCTGTAGCAGGCTGTCTCCCTCTCCATAGAACAGCTCCTGTAGCAGGCTGTCTCCCTCTCTGTAGAGCAGCTCCTATAGCAGGCTGTCTCCCTCTTTGTAGAGCAGCTCCTGTAGCAGGCTGTCTCCCTCTCTGTAGAGCAGCTCCTGTTGCATGCTGTCTCCCTCTCTGTAGAGCAGCTCCTGTAGCAGGCTGTCTCCCTCTCTGTAGAGCAGCTCCTGAAGCAGGAGCCCCAAGGAGTGTATCACCTGCCGGAGACTTCTGAGATCTGTGTTGTAAGACTGTGTTGCCTATAGCCACCTTATAACCCTTATATAGATAGTTGTGTCAGTTCATGGGCTGGGTCCAGTGTTCCCACTTTTGTTAAAGTATATGGATGACCAGCAGAGATGAGCGAGTCTCCCGAGATTTCTTTTGGTCACTTTTTGGTGGTTGTCAGATTTGTTTAATTTTTGGATTCTAATTCAGAGATGCTCCAATTTCCCTATGAGTTCCCACACAAAGTATGTACAGGGGCAGGGACTCCTATCGAAGTTACGAGTCCCTGCTGTGCTGCTATAAAGTGCACTCAGTTGGTGGCCTGGGTCAGGGCGCCTGGTCCAACGAATGTCGTGACTGGAAGCTGCAATGCATACAGTATAACAGGCCAGGGCAGGGAGGAAACAAATCCAAATGATAATCCAGATTATAATGAACCCAATTTATTTGTAAAAATTCTTGCAGAATCGATTGGCTCATCCATAGTGACCTGTCGATATTGACTGCACTGACCTGAACTCCAAGTTAAATGGGTATTCCGGCTTTATACATCTTATTCACTATCCAAAGGATAGGGGATAAGATGTATGAATGCAGGGGTCCTGCTGTCGGGGACCCCAGCAATCTCGGTGCAGCCCCAGCTATTCTGTGCCGGTATTCACTATAGTCTTTTGACTGTGCAGTCACTTCCTCCTGTGCAGTCACTATATGCAGTCTTTCTACTGTGCAGTCTCTTCCTCCTGTGCAGTCTCTTTTTCCTGTGCAGTCACTATGTGCAGCCTATTCCTACTGTGCAGTCACTGTGTGCAGTCTCTTCTTACTGTGCAGTCACTGTGTGCAGTCTCTTCCTCCTGTGCAGTCACTGTGTGCAGTCTCTTCTTCCTGTACAGTCACTGTGTGCAGTCTCTTCCTCCTGTGCAGTCACTGTGTGCAGTCTCTTCCTCCTGTGCAGTCACTATGTGCAGTCTCCTCCTTCTGTGAACTCTGAAACGTCACGCCACACCCCGCCCATTCATGTCTATGGGAGGGGGCGTGACGGCCGTCACGCCCCCACCCATAGACATGAATGGAGGGGGCTCTCATATGAGCTTCATTACATTATAGGGTTCTGGTTCAATACCCCCATAGAGATGTAGCAGAGCTAAATGTGTTCTTCAACTCTTCAGTGACCCGTAATACATTTGGCTTTACTGTGGCCCTTGGAACACAATTGAAACCACCATTGAAGTCATATAATGTTGAGTTGTGTTCCTTGACAACCTCGGCTCTGCTACATCTGTGGGTTTGTTTGCTCATTGACAGCACAGCTGTAAGCTCCTGAGCGCTACGGCCTGCGCTCCATCTGCACATAAAGCTGCAAACTTCTCAAAACAAATGTTCGCTCTGGCCTAGTAAAAATAATAATTACCAGCAAACACGCATGGCATGTGACCCTCGAATGTCGGAATAATGAGGGAAAGAATGCGAGAGGGGTCCAGGCTGCGCGGCGTACACGGCCATCACATGGCACCCTCCCTGGCCCATTGTACTGTATATCCTCTTACGCCTGCATATTGTCAGCGCGCCGGAGCCCGTATAAATCTGCCGCTCCCTCCGAGGATTCTGGGAGTTAATAACACACTTGACTTTTTGTATTTTCCATTAAGCATACGGAAGGATGGCCACGGAGGGATTGTGTTTCCGTAAAGTCGATAACCATCTCTGATCACCAGGATGTAGCCGGGGCACCACCGTCCGGCACAGGGCAGGGGCCCAATTTATCTGATTCTTAAATTGTCAGATTTATTGTAACCAATCACTGAAAGCTGCAGATTCCATAAAACATTAATAGGTATGCAATGTGTGCAGTCTCTTCCTCCTGTGCAGTCACTATATGCAGTCTCTTCCCCCTGTGCAGTCACTGAGTGCAGTCTCTTTCTCCTGTGCAGTCACTGTGTGCAGTCTCTTCCTTCTTTGCAGTCACTGAGTGCAGTCTCTTCCTCCTGTGCAGTCACTGAGTGCAGTCTCTTTCTCCTGTGCAGTCACTGTGGGCAGTCTCTTCCTCCTGTGCAGTCACTGTGTGCAGACTCTTCCTCCTGTGCAGTCACTGTGTCAGTCTCTTCCTCCTGTGCAGTCTCTTTCTCCTGTGCAGTCGCTTTGTGAAGTCTCCTCCTCCCGTGCAGTCACTGTGTGCGATCTCATCTTCCTGTGCCGTTACTGTGTGCAGTCTCTTCCTCCTGTGCAGTCACTATATGCAGTCTCTTTCTCTTGTGCAGTCACTATGTGCAGTCTCTTCCTCCTGTGCAGTCACTGTGTTCAGTCTCTTCCTCCTGTGCAGTCACTGTGTGCAGACTTTCTCCTGTGCAGTCACTATGTGCAGTCTCTTCCTCCTGTGCAGTCACTGTGTGCAGTCTCTTTCTCCTGTGCTGTCACTATGTGCAGCCTATTCCTCCTGTGTAGTCACTGTGTGCAGTCTCTTCCTCCTGTGCAGTCCCTATGTTCCGTCTCCTCCTCCTGTGCAGTCTCTTTCTCCTGTGCAGTCACTGTGTGCAGTCTCCTCCTCCTGTGCAGTCACTGTGTGCAGTCTCTTCCTCCTGTGCAGTCACTGTGTACGGCCACTTCTTCCTATGCCGTCACTGTGTGCAGTCTCTTCCTACTGTGCAGTCACTATATGCAGTCTCTTCCTCCTGTGCAGGCACTATGTGCAGTCTCTTCCTCCTGTGCAGTCACTGTGTGCAGTCTCTTCCTCCTGTGCTGTCACTGTGTGCAGCCTATTCCTCCTGTGCAGTCACCGTGTGCAGTCTCTTCCTCCTGTGCAATCCCTATGTTCAGTCTCCTCCTCCTGTGCAGTCACTGTGTGCAGTCTCTTTCTCCTGTGCTGTCACTATGTGCAGCCTATTCCTCCTGTGTAGTCACTGTGTGCAGTCTCTTCCTCCTGTGCAGTCCCTATGTTCCGTCTCCTCCTCCTGTGCAGTCTCTTTCTCCTGTGCAGTCACTGTGTGCAGTCTCCTCCTCCTGTGCAGTCACTGTGTGCAGTCTCTTCCTCCTGTGCAGTCACTGTGTACGGCCACTTCTTCCTGTGCCGTCACTGTGTGCAGTCTCTTCCTACTGTGCAGTCACTATATGCAGTCTCTTCCTTCTGTGCAGGCACTATGTGCAGTCTCTTCCTCCTGTGCAGTCACTGTGTGCAGTCTCTTCCTCCTGTGCTGTCACTGTGTGCAGCCTATTCCTCCTGTGCAGTCACCGTGTGCAGTCTCTTCCTCCTGTGCAATCCCTATGTTCAGTCTCCTCCTCCTGTGCAGTCACTGTGTGCAGACTCTTCCTCCTGTGCAATCCCTATGTTCAGTCTCCTCCTCCTGTGCAGTCACTGTGTGCAGTCTCTTCCTCCTGTGCAATCCCTATGTTCAGTCTCCTCCTCCAGTGCAGTCACTGTGTGCAGTCTCTTCCTCCGGTGCAGTCACTGTGTACGGCCACTTCTTCCTGTGCCGTCACTGTGTGCAGTCCCTTCCTACTGTGCAGTCACTATATGCAGTCTCTTCCTCCTGTGAAGGCACTATGTGTAGTCTCTTCCTCCTGTGCAGGCACTATGTGTAGTCTCTTCCTCCTGTGCAGTCACTGTGTGCAGTCTCTTCCTCCTGTGCTGTCACTGTGTGCAGCCTATTCCTCCTGTGCAGTCACTGTGTGCAGTCTCTTCCTCCTGTGCAATCCCTATGTTCAGTCTCCTTCTCCTGGGCAGTCACTGTGTGCAAACTCTTCCTCCTGTGCAGTCACTGTGTGCAGTCTCCTCCTCCTGTGCAGTCACTGTGTGCAGCCTATTCCTCCTGTGCAGTCACTGTGTGCAGTCTCTTCCTGTGCAATCACTGTGTGCAGTCTCTTCCTCCTGTCTAGTCACTGTGTGCAGTCTCTTCCTCCTGTGCAGTCACTGTGTGCAGTCTCTTCTTCCTGTGCAGTCACTGTGTGCAGTCTCTTCTTCCTGTGTAGTCACTGTATGCAGTCTCTTCTTCCTGTGCAATCACTGTGTGCAGTCTCTTTCTTTTTCATGTGCAGTCACAGTGTGCAGTCTCTTCTTCCTGTCCAGTCACTGTGTGCAGTCTCTTCTTCCTGTGCAGTGACTTTGTGCAGTTTCTTCCATGTCTGCTCTTTGGGGTTACAAAAGCCTACACGAATAAGGCCACATTACACATATGTATAAAAGAAAAAAGGAAGGCAAAGATAACTCAATAACCTACACAGATCCCAGCCTTATGTCTACACAAAATATCACACAGACTATACCAAAAAAGTATATCCAGTACATTTTATTGCACATATAACAATAACTGCAGACACAACAATCGTCAACCTCCTATAAAATGACCTCTCAGGTCATCATGTCACCTACCTCTCAGGTCATCATGTCACCTACCTCTGAGGTCATGTCACCTACCTCTCAGGTCATCATGTCACCTACCTCTCAGGTCACCATGTCACCTACCTCTCAGGTCATGTCACCTACCTCTCAGGTCATCATGTCACCTACCTCTGAGGTCATGTCACCTACCTCTCAGGTCATCATGTCACCTACCTCTCAGGTCATGTCACCAACCTCTCAGGTCATGTCACCAACCTCTCAGGTCATGTCACCTACCTCTCATGTCATCATGTCACCTACCTCTCAGGTCATGTCACCTACCTCTCAGGTCATGTCACCTACCTCTCATGTCATGTTGTTTGCTGATGGATGTAAAGGTCAAAGGTTATTATGAATAATGGTTTTGGAGAGAATAAAATATGAAGCTTATAGTAGATGCCAAACTCAATCCATTAAAGGAAAGAATGCCGACACCGATAGAAGATACGAGTCACCAAGACCGAGGACTCGGATGTCACAGGGAGGAGCACTATGGTTCCTAAACTCGTTTTAATTCTTTCCCAGTGGGTTTTCCTCCAGTAAGACATCTTTGGAAGTTGAGATCAGCCTCAAAAACGAAAACTTTTCAAAAATACAAAAACGTTATAACTTTATATTTAGAGCAGTTAAACAGCAGAGATGCCCAGGTGGACAACACGTTTAAAGACCACATTGCCCCAATCTCCATTGCCCCACCCAAGAACACGTTTTCGGACCCGCCGTGAAGCGTTGTGACCATCCTGTATTTTTTCCTTTCAATTACTCATTTGTCTTTATCTCCCTCCTGTCTATAGGACGTCAGTCACAGCTGCGGGACCGTCCATACCAACGTCTGCAGCAAATACGCAACGCGTGACTCTTTTCAGTGGAAAATCGCTGCGGCCCTCGGCTTCCTGAGCTCTGTGGCCTTTTTTTTATTTTTTATGTAACCACAATAATGAAAAATGGAAAAAATATAAACGTCGTTCTCAATAAATCTGATTCATAAAGAGAATACAAAGCAGAAGTGAAGCTTTACATGGTCTGCAAGTCAGATGCTGGGAATCCTGACAACTCCGTCGCTCTTTTCGGCTCCGATCTTGTTTTGTAATTACGAAAAAATAAGTTGATCTGCCAAATCTTAATAGAGTTTTATAGCGACGCTCGAAATTAAAAGAAAAAAAAAAGGAAAAGAATGCAGTTGAATCCGGCAAGGAACAGATTTAGGACAAGTATGCAAGACGTTACCAAAAGCTTTAAATTGAAGAATGCAATCATGGTATCGTGTATCCGGCGAGGGCTGCGCTCACATATGGCGCGCTGGATATTTACCTGACTGGGATCAAAGTGAGACATTTAGGGCTTTGGACTTTAAATGAGATGGCGATTATGGATGATTTCTCATGTTCTAATGCATTGCAGGCCTTCACAGCAGTAAATAGTAAGGGGGAGCCGAGCAGTGAAATATTATTTCCTTTCAATGTTTAACGTGATGCCAAACCAACATCCGAAAGAATACCGAGAATGAAATGTGACCTTAAGAGCGATCGGAGAGAAGGCTCCACTGCTGATCCGCATAGTTTCCATTCCTCCAAAACAAGAAAACAATTAAAATGCTCCGGGATTCATTGCCTTAAAGGAGAACCCCTATACATCCATGACCCCTAAACATCCATGACCCCTAAACATCCATGACCCCTAAACATCCATGACCCCTAAACATCCATGACCCCTAAACATCCATGACCCCTAAACATCCATGACCCCAAAACATCCATGAACCACTAAACATCTATGACCCCTAAACATCCATGACCCCTAAACATCCATGACCCCTAAACATCAATGAACCACTAAACATCCATGACCTCTAAACATCCATGACCCCTAAACATCCATGACCCCTAAACATCAATGAACCACTAAACATCCATGACCCCTAAACATCCATGACCCCTAAACATCCATGACCCCTAAACATCCATGACCCCTAAACATACATGAACAACTAAACATCCATGACCCCTAAATATACATGACCCCTAAACATCCATGACCCGTAAACATCCATGAACAACTAAACATTCATGACCCCTAAATATACATGACCCCTAAACATCCATGAGCCCCTAAACATCTATTAACCCCTAAACATCCATGAACCACTAAACATCCATAAACCCCTAAACATCTATGAACCACTAAACACCCATGACCCCTAAACATCCATGACCCCTAAACATCCATGACCCCTAAACATCCATGAACCACTAAACATCCATGAACCACTAAACATCCATGAACCACTAAACACCCATGACCCCTAAACATCCATGACCCCTAAACATCCATGACCCCTAAACATCCATGAACCACTAAACATCCATGAACCACTAAACATCCATGAACCACTAAACATTCATGACCCCTAAACATCCATGACCACTAAACATCCATGACCCCTAAACATCCATGAACCACTAAACATCCATGACCCCCTAAACATCCATGACCCCTAAACATCCATGAGCCCCTAAACATCTATGAACCCCTAAACATCCATGAACCACTAAACATCCATGAACCATTAAACATCTATGACCCCCTAAATATCCATGACCCCCTAAACATCCATGACCCCTAAACATCCATGAACCATTAAACATCTATGAGCCCTAAACATCTATGACCCCCTAAACATTCATGACCCCTAAACATCAATGACCCCTAAACATCTATGAACCACTAAACATCCATGACCTCTTAAACATCCATGAACCACTAAACATCCATGAATCACTAAACATCCATGACCCCCTAAACATCCATGAACCCCTAAACATCCATGAACCACTAAACATCCATGAACTCCTAAACATCCATGAACCACTAAACATCCATGACTCCCGAAACATTCATGAACCCCTAAACATCCATGACCCCTAAACATCCATGACCCCTAAACATCCATGACCCCCTAAACATCCATGACCCCTAAGCATCCATGAACCGCTAAACATCTATGACCCTCTAAACATCTATGACGCCTTAAACATCCATGAACCCTAAACATCCATGACCCCCTAAACATCCATGAACCACTAAACCAGGCGCGGGCACAGACAGCAGAGGGCCCCTGTGCAAAGAATGTGCCTGCCCCCCCCCCCCCCAGCACTGTGCCCCCTCATGTACCTAGACCCCACCGGAGTGCCTCCACTTACCCCTGTCCCTCTCAGTGTGCAGACCAGGCCCGTTGAGTACTCCCCCGTGTCAGCCTGACCCGTATCTAGCTGGGAGGCAGAGGGCAGTGCTCCCCTTTACACTCGCACCCCTGGAATAAGCACGACACCCCTTGGTACCCCCTGGTTCCTTGGCTCCTTAGTGATAGAAGTGACTTACAGGCAGGGCCAGACTGGGACCAAAAATAGGCCCAGGCATTTTAAAATAAACAACCCATTTTTATGGTGGGGGTCTCATGGGACCCCCATCAATCACCTTGGTTCAAGTGGCTCCCCAGATGTTGGAAAGCTGCAACTCCCATCATGTCTGAATTGACTACAGCAGATGGGACAGTCAAGAGACTACACAATGATATCAGTGACTACAGCTCTGATGGGACAGTTAGGAAAAAACACAATAATATCACTGCCCTGAGTGACGTCTTCTCTGTTGTCTTTAGTTTTCTTCTTCATCTGGTCCAGACACCAGGATTTCTTCCATCTTCTCTGCAGAGTCTGACACCTGGACATCATTGGTTCCTTCATTTGTCAGTAGATCCTCATCCTCTGTATGATGACAGTAATCATTATAACCTTGCCAAATACTGTACCCCCTGAATATAATACTGCCAACCACTGTACCCCCTGAATACTGCCAACCACTGTACCCCTGAATATAATACTGCCAACCACTGTACCCCTGAATATAGTACTGCCAAATACTGTACCCCTGAATATAATACTGCCAACCACTGTACTCTATTAATATAATACTGCCAACCACTGTACCCTGAATATAATACTGCCAACCACTGTACCCTGAATATAATACTGCCAACCACTGTACCCCCGAATATAATACTGCCAACCACTGTACCCCCGAATATAATACTGCCAACCACTGTACTCTATTAATATAATACTGCCAACCACTGTACCCCTGAATATAATACTGCCAACCACTGTACCCCCTGAATACTGCCAACCACTGTACCCCTGAATATAATACTGCCAACCACTGTACCCCTGAATATAGTACTGCCAAATACTGTACCCCTGAATATAATACTGCCAACCACTGTACTCTATTAATATAATACTGCCAACCACTGTACCCTGAATATAATACTGCCAACCACTGTACCCTGAATATAATACTGCCAACCACTGTACCCCTGAATATAATACTGCCAACCACTGTACCCCTGAATATAATACTGCCGACCACTGTACCCCCGAATATAATACTGCCAAATACTGTACCCCCTGAATATAATACTGCCAACCACTATACCCTCTGAATACTGCCAACCACTGTACCCCTGAATATAATACTGCCGACAACTGTACCCCCCAAATATAATACTGCCAAATACTGTACCCCCTGAATATAATACTGCCAACCACTGTACCCCCTGAATACTGCCAACCACTGTACCCCTGAATATAATACTGCCAACCACTGTACCCCCGAATATAATACTGCCAAATACTGTACCCCTGAATATAATACTGCCAAATACTGTACCCCCTGAATATAATACTGCCAACCACTGTACCCCCTGAATACTGCCAACCACTGTACCCCTGAATATAATACTGCCAACCACTATACCCCTGAATGTAATACTGCCAACCACTGTACCCCTGAATATAATACTGCCAACCACTATACCCCTGAATATAATACTGCCAACCACTGTACCCCTGAATATAATACTGCCAACCACTGTACTCCATGAATATAATACTGCCAACCACTGTACCCCCTGAATACTGCCAACCACTGTACCCCTGAATATAATACTGCCAAACACTGTACCCCTGAATATAATACTGCCAAATACTGTACCCCTGAATATAATACTGCCAACCACTGTACTCCATGAATATAATACTGCCAAACACTGTACCCCTGAATATAATACTGCCAACCACTGTACCCCTGAATATAATACTGCCAACCACTGTACCCCTGAATATAATACTGCCAACCACTGTACCCCTGAATATAATACTGCCAAATACTGTACTCCATGAATATAATACTGCCAACCACTGTACCCCTGAATATAATACTGCCAACCACTGTACCCTGAATATAATACTGCCAACCACTGTACCCCTGAATATAATACTGCCAACCACTGTACCCTGAATATAATACTGCCAACCACTGTACCCCTGAATATAATACAGCCAAATACTGTACTCCATGAATATAATACTGGCAACCACTGTACCCCTGAATATAATACTGCCAAATACTGTACCCCCTGAATATAATACTGCCAACCACTGTACCCCTGAATATAATACTGCCAACCACTGTACCCCTGTATATAATACTGCCAACCACTTTACTCCATGAATATAATACTGCCAACCACTGTACCCCCTGAATACTGCCAACCACTGTACCCCTGAATATAATACTGCCAACCACTGTACCCCTGAATATAATACTGCCAAACACTGTACCCCTGAATATAATACTGCCAAATACTGTACCCCTGAATATAATACTGCCAACCACTGTACTCCATGAATACTGCCAACCACTGTACCCCCTGAATATAATACTGCCAAACACTGTACCCCTGAATATAATACTGCCAACCACTGTACCCCTGAATATAATACTGCCAACCACTGTACCCCTGAATATAATACTGCCAAATACTGTACTCCATGAATATAATACTGCCAACCATTGTACCCTGAATATAATACTGCCAACCACTGTACCCCTGTATATAATACTGCCAAATACTGTACTCCATGAATATAATACTGGCAACCACTGTACCCCTGAATATAATACTGCCAAATACTGTACCCCCTGAATATAATACTGCCAACCACTGTACCCCTGAATATAATACTGCCAAATACTGTAACCCTGAATATAATACTGCCAACCATTGTACCCCTGAATATAATACTGCCAACCACTGTACCCCTGAATATAATACTGCCAACCACTGTACCCCTGAATATAATACTGCCAAATACTGTACTCCATAAATATAATACTGCCAACCACTGTACCCCTGAATATAATACTGCCAACCACTGTACCCTGAATATAATACTGCCAACCACTGTACCCCTGTATATAATACTGCCAAATACTGTACTCCATGAATATAATACTGGCAACCACTGTACCCCTGAATATAATACTGCCAAATACTGTACCCCCTGAATATAATACTGCAAACCACTGTACCCCTGAATATAATACTGCCAAATACTATACCCCTGAATATAATACTGCCAACCATTGTAAGCCTGAATATAATACTGCCAACCACTGTACCCCTGAATATAATACTGCCAACCACTGTACCCCTGAATATAATACTGCCAAATACTGTACCCCTGAATATAATACTGCCAACCACTGTACTCCATGAATATAATTCTGCCAAATACTGTACTCCATGAATATAATACTGCCAACCACTGTACCCTGAATATAATACTGCCAAATACTGTACTCCATGAATATAATACTGCCAACCACTGTACCAATGAATATAATACTGCCAACCACTGTACTCCATGAATAGAATACTGCCAAATACTGTACCAATGAATATAATACTGCCAAATACTGTACCAATGAATATAATACTGCCAACCACTGTACTCCATGAATAAAATACTGCCAAATACTGTACCAATGAATATAATACTGCCAACCACTGTACTCCATGAATATAATTCTGCCAAATACTGTACTCCATGAATATAATACTGCCAACCACTGTACCCTGAATATAATACTGCCAAATACTGTACTCCATGAATATAATGCTGCCAACCACTGTACTCCTGAATATAATACTGCCAACCACTGTACTTCATGAATAAAATACTGCCAAATACTGTACCAATGAATATAATACTGCCAACCACTGTACTCCATGAATATAATACTGCCAACCACTGTACTCCATGAATATAATACTGCCAAATACTGTACCAACCCCTAAATCACCCCATACACCCCACACACCCCATCCTTAGTCTCCTCATCACCCCCATACACCCCATGCCCTCCATCCTCAGTCTCCTCATCACCCCCATACACCCCATGCCCTCCATCCTCAGTCTCCTCATCACCCCCATACACCCCATGCCCTCCATCCTCAGTCTCCTCATCACCCCCATACACCCCATGCACTCCATCCTCAGTCTCCTCATCACCCCATACACCCCATGCCCTCCATCCTCAGTCTCCTCATCACCCCATACACCCCATGCCCTCCATCCTCAGTCTCCTCATCACCCCATACACCCCATGCCCTCCATCCTCAGTCTCCTCATCACCCCATACACCCCATGCACTCCATCCTCAGTCTCCTCATCACCCCATACACCCCATGCCCTCCATCCTCAGTCTCCTCATCACCCCATACACCCCATGCCCTCCATCCTCAGTCTCCTCATCACCCCATACACCCCATGCACTCCATCGTCAGTCTCCTCATCACCCCATACACCCCATGCACTCCATCCTCAGTCTCCTCATCACCCCATACACCCCATGCCCTCCATCCTCAGTCTCCTCATCACCCCATACACCCCATGCCCTCCATCCTCAGTCTCCTCATCACCCCATACACCCCATGCACTCCATCCTCAGTCTCCTCATCACCCCATACACCCCATGCCCTCCATCCTCAGTCTCCTCATCACCCCATACACCCCATGCACTCCATCCTCAGTCTCCTCATCACCCCATACACCCCATGCCCTCCATCCTCAGTCTCCTCATCACCCCATACACCCCATGCACTCCATCCTCCTCCTTGGTCCTCCTTATCAACACTACGCTCTCCCAGACCCCCAATCCTCCTTATCATTACACCACCAACCTCTTCAACACCCTTCCTGTCCTCTTCATCATCATTAAAATCCATGAAACATCCATGACCCCCTAAACATCCATTAACCCCTAAACATCCATGACCCACACAAATCTATGAACCCCTAAACATCCATGATCTCCTAAACATCCATGACCCGTAAACATCTATGAACCTCTAAAGATCCATTAACCCCTAAACGTCCATGACCTGTAAACATCTATGAACCCCTAAACATACATTAACCCCTAAACATCCATGACCCCCTAAACAGCTATTAACCCCTAAACATCCATGAACCCCTAAACATCCATGACCCCTAAACATCCATGATCCCCTAAACATCCATGACCCCCTAAACATCCATTAACCCCTAAACATCCATGGCCCCTTAAACATCCATGATCCCCTAAACATCCATGACCCCTAAACACCCATGACCCCTAAACATCCATGATCCCCTAAACATCCATGACCCCCTAAACATCCATGACCCCCTAAACATCCATGACCCCCTAAACATCCATGACCCCTAAACATCCATTAACCCCTACACATCCATGACCCCCTAAACATCTATGATCCCCTAAACATCCATGATCCCCTAAACATCTATGACCCCTAAACATCCATGATCTCCTAAACATCCATGATCCCCTAAACATCCATTAACCCCTAAACATCCATGACCCATACAAATCTATGAACCCCTAAACATCCATGATCCCCTAAACATCCATGATCCCCTAAACATCCATGATCTCCTAAACATCCATGACCCGTAAACATCTATGAACCTCTAAAGATCCATTAACCCCTAAACGTCCATGACCTGTAAACATCTATGAACCCCTAAACATACATTAACCCCTAAACATCCATGACCCCCTAAACAGCTATTAACCCCTAAACATCCATGAACCCCTAAACATCCATGACCCCTAAACATCCATGATCCCCTAAACATCCATGACCCCCTAAACAGCCATTAACCCCTAAACATCCATGACCCGTGAACATCTATGAACCCCTAAACATCCATTAACCCCTAAACATCCATGACCCCCTAAACATCCATGATCCCCTAAACATCCATGACCCCTAAACATCCATGACCCCTAAACATCCATGATCCCCTAAACATCCATGACCCCCTAAACATCCATGACCCCCTAAACATCCATGACCCCTAAACATCCATGACCCCCTAAACATCCATTAGCCCCTACACATCCATGACCCCCTAAACATCTATGATCCCCTAAACATCTATGACCCCTAAACATCCATGATCTCCTAAACATCCATGATCCCCTAAACATCCATGATCCCCTAAACATTCATGATCTCCTAAACATACATGATCGCCGCTGATTTTTGTTTTTTCCGATGTATTTTCAAGTGTGAAAAACAAAAAGAGTTGGGAATCCTTAGAGGATTGTGTAAACATGGTGACTCCTCACCTCCTTCAGCGTGTGGGCTCCGACCATCACAGGACCCCGGTGCAGCCTATGGTGCCACTCCGCTCAACAGAATAAGGGTCGGTGGAAACCTCATCTGATTCTCCCTTGTTGTTTAACGTTGCAGAGCCCATGATGAAGGACACCCCTGCAGGGGAGCCTCCCCACATTGGGTAACAACTGGGCTATGCCAAACACTCCAGGGGCCCCATAGCAGCTACATGGGCTGCCTCTATGATACTATAGTCTAGGTGCAGAGTCTTTCTGTCCTGTGTTCTATCCTCTATCCTCTTCAGGCAGAGTCTGGTCTGGAGACCACGTTGACAAAGTCATGAAGAGACCTTCATAAGGGAATGTCCCACTGGTCCATCATTATGATATGGGGTGGTATAATTTATGGTAGTTGGACCCCTCTAGTATTCATTCCAGGTACTAACACTATGGCACTACATTAAAGAAGTACTCTAGTGCAGAGTATTCCTGCTCCGTCCTGCTTGGGCTGCAAAATAAATGAAAATGAACCATCACTCACCTCCCTGGGTTCCTGCGGAGTGCCACTACAGCTGATCGGTCCTTCGGTCCATCTCCTTCATACTTCCGGGTGTAACAAAGCATCACATGGCGCTCAGCCTATTGCCAGCCGAGGCAGAACATTGCGGTGGCCGGGGATAGGCTGAGCGCCATGTGACGCTTCGTTACACCCGGCAGTATGAAGGAGATGGACCGGAGGTCCGATCAGCTGTAGTGGCACTCCGCAGGAACCCAGGGAGCTGAGTGATGGTTCATTTTCATTTATTTTGCAGCCCGGGCAGGACGGAGCAGGAATACTCTGCACTAGAGTACTCCTTTAATGTGATCATTGAAACATTGGTGCGGCCATTTTCCCATAGTGTCCCAGGAGCCGTTTTTCCCACAACACACCATGTTCCTCGTGTCACTGTGAGCAGCCTACGTGGCCTAAACGTTAATCCAGTGCCTCCAGACTTGTCTCCCATTGGAGCTGCCAGTAGTGGATCTTGATAATTTGGTGGTACTTTTATCTTGTGCCCCTGATGCCCAATTGTAAATGTACATGTATTATCCATCTGGGGTAGATCATCTGGTTTTTGTATTTTCACTCCCTAGAGGTTCAGCATTCTTCTGGGCTACAAATTAGTCTTATCTTGAGTCTTTCCCAGGATCCTGTGCGGTTCAAGACAACTGCTGATCACAGGGGGCGGGGCTTCTGGCCGGAGGTACATTTGGGCCGCACCCGGGAAGACAAAAAGAAGCCCGGCCCCCTGTGATCATCTGTTGTCTCAGACCGCACAGGAAGATGGGAAAGGCTCAAGGCGACAGTAATTTGTAGCCCAGAAGAATGGTGAATCCCATTGGGCAAGAAAATACTAAAACTGTACGGTCCACCCCTGGCAGGTAATGTGTACTTTACAATATACCCAACTGGGCATCAGGGGCATTTAATTAAAGGGTTTATGCAACAAAAACTAACTTATCCCCTATCCATAGTATAGTGGATAAGTGTCCGACCGCTGAGACCCCCCGCAATCTCCTGCACGGAGCGGGCTCTCTATGGGAGAGCTGGAGATACACGAGTACAGCACTTCTCATCTCTCCCATAGACATGCTTGTAGACCTCCACTTTGGGCACAAGAAAGGAAGAAAGACCCCCTGCAACCAGACATCTTTCTGTGGATAGGAAATAACTTAGTATTCACTGCGCACCCCCTTTAAGAGCACCAAAAAGCTAGAATACCCCTTTAATGAGCTCATTGTTGAGGTGCCAAGGCGTGTAGGTGCGCGTATTTTTGTGCACGTTGCTCGTACTTCATACTGAATAAATCAAAACCATTTTTGAATATTTTGTTTCCTTTTTTACTCTTTCACATGTCATTAACCCGTCTGTCCATCCTGTGATCTCCATAATTCCAGGACTGGTCCTTCTTGGTGTCGGGATGTTGAGGAGTTATTGACTAGTGTTGCTCACGAATATTCGCAATGCAAATTTTATTCGCGAATATAGCACTATATATTCGCAATTACGAATATATATATATATTTTTTTTTACAGTACACATCACAGTGATCACGCCTCTCTGCTTCCAGCTTGTGTGGTGTAAAGAAGACTCTAATACTACTGTGTGAGACTGGCGTACAAATTTTCGCATATGCTAATTTTTTAGCTTATGTTAATTTTCGCATATGCGAAAATAAACGCGAATATTACGAATATGCAAATTTAGCGAATATATGACGAATATTTGTCCATATATTTGCGAAATATCGGGAATTTGAATATAGCCTATTCCGCTCAACACTATTCTTGACGTGTCCATCTCTCAGGTCTTCTCCTTCCCATATTTGGTCCTGGTGATCACTGGGATCAGATCAGGAAATCTTTATGGATTTTATCATTATGGTGAATTTCCAAAAGCGAAAAAAAAAAATTAGAAAGTCGGAAAAACATGGTCCATATGTGGATTGAGCCCAATCTACTGGCGGGAACATCTGAAGGCTGCGTTATATATCACAGTAATGTAAAGAATTTCTCCTCAACCCCATAAAACATTGGACTCGGTCCCTGACCATACTGCTAATGAGAATCACATGTGACGCATAAATAATAGGTCCGCCCTCCCCGATGGAGCAGAACGTCCGTCCCCCCCCGGGACCTGGATAATTAGGGGGGCCTCATTATTCAGACACAGATATCCATGGGTTGGGTTCAGGTGCAGGACTCCCGTTTCACGATACGCCGCAGTCCCGCATTCTTTTACGAGCGGCTGTTATATAATAATCTGTGACGCCAGACTTCGTAGTATTGTAGTATCATAGTGGAAAGTAGTGGAAACGAATGCGACATCTTAAGGGAAACACGTGTGCGAATTGAAACCAAATATATCGGTCGGGTCCTTCGGAAATTAATCAACGACAGAAACCGCTCTGCGAATTCTCCCCCCCCCCGAATACCAGACAATTAGAAAACGTAAATACACTGGGAAACACTACGGGGGCTAATTCGTCTTAGGGTCAGAAGCTGGCCGCCTGGTTTCTGAGACTTTATTCCACTAACATCTGCATCAGTGTTCTTCAAACTGTGGACCTCCAGATGTTGCAAAACTACAACTTCCAGCATGTCCAGACAGCCAACGGAGATGCTGGAAGTTGTAGTGAAGGTCCACAGTTTGGAGACCACTGGTATGTTATCTGGAACAAAAACAAAGAACAGAGAAGAGCTACAGTTACAGCTGCACAGTTCTCTCTATCCCCTCCCTGCACTCATCTCTATGATCATAGATAGAACCTTGTGGTCATATAGTTACAGCTGCACAGTCCTCTCTATCCAATCCCTGCACTCATCTCTATGATCATAGAGAACTGTGTGGTCATACAGTTACAGCTGCACAGTCCTCTCTATCCCCTCCCTGCACTCATCTCTATGATCATATAGAGAGAATTGTGTGGTCATACAGTTACAGCTGCACAGTCCTCTCTATCCCCTCCCTGCATCATTTCCTACCATTTTTCCGTAATGTTGTTTTTACACACATCAGATACCAGAACAGAGAAGGAAACAGTCGAGTTCTGGACAGGCACAGTATGTGGGCCCCTTGTTCTCCCACATTTTATTATTGTCACGATGCCGGCTGGCAGGAGGTGGATCCTCTGTGCCAGAGAGGGATTGGCGTGGACCATGCTAGTGGACCGGTTCTAAGTCACTACTGGTTTTCACCAGAGCCCGCCGCAAAGCGGGATGGACTTGCTGCGGCGGTAGTGACCAGGTCGTATCCACTAGCAACGGCTCAACCTCTCTGGCTGCTGAAGATAGGCGCGGTACAAGGGAGTAGACAGAAGCAAGGTCGGACGTAGCAGAAGGTCGGGGGCAGGCGGCAAGGTTCGTAGTCAGGGTGGATAGCAGTATTACTGGTACACAGGCTTTGGACACACAAAACGCTTTCACTGGCACAAGGCAACAAGATCCGGCAAGGAAGTGCATAGGAGGAGGTCAGATAAAGGCAGGGAGCAGATGGAAGCCAATTAAGCTAATTGGGCCAGGCACCAATCATTGGTGCACTGGCCCTTTAAGTCTCAGGGAGCTGGCGCGCGCGCGCCCTAGAGAGTGGAGCCGCGCGCGCCAGCACATGACAGCAGGGGACGGGAACGGGTAAGTGACCTGGGATGCGACTCGCGAGCGGGCGCGTCCCGCTGTGCGAATCGCATCCCCGACGGCCATGACAGTGCAGCGCTCCCGGTCAGCGGGACCGACCGGGGCGCTGCGGAGAGAGAGACGCCGTACACGCTCCGGGGAGGAGCGGGGACCCGGAGCGCTAGGCGTAACAATTATAGAGCACCTCCTTCATATAAGCCAACTTCTCTGTGACCCTTCAGTGATTGTCTTCACTCCTCCCATTAAGGGTAGGGTCACACGTAACGGATCTGCAGGGTATTTTACGCTGAAGATCTGCCGATGATGCAGCCTATTTTGTGCCTCCAGCTGCTGTCACCCCCTCTTCCCCTGCCTCGCCCGCCCCTGGCCAGCTCACAGCGGGTGGCAATCTGATGCTACGAGCAGTCACACAGAGGGCCTACGAGTCCACTCTGACATCGCGGAGCAGCCGCCGCAGGCGAGTCCACTCTGTAATCGCGGAGCAGCCGTGTGAGTACACATGTGCAGTGCACATAGATATCGCGGCTGATCCACCAATACACTCGCCGACTCGCAGGCCCCCTGTGTGGCTGCTCGTAGCAGTGGATTGCTGCTGTGAGCGGGCCAGGGGCGGGGAAGGGAGGGTGACAGCAGCTGGAGGCCCAAAATGGGTCAGGTCACCGGCAGATCTTCAGCATGAAATACCCTTTGGATCTGGTACGCGTGACCCTACCCTAAATCTGATTTATAATAATTGACATGTCCCCACCACCGGGGCAGATGTCCTGGATCCCTGCTGTAATAGAGAGACTGTACCAGAGACCACTTCAGCCCCCCCACACACATCATAGACTGGTTTTCATTTTGCAGTTTGGTAGCGTGACCAAATACATCATCCGGATTACATCTGTGCGGTGGACATCGCGTGTGTCCAGAGCTCTGCACATCTTTTATTAGTATTTTGAACACATTTGGGGTTGGAAGACATTTTTTATGGAGTTCTATATCACGTCTCCACCTCCCAGGCCGAGCACATGTGTGAGGAATGTCCCTCCAGGAAACATCTTCAACATCTTCCTCCTCTGCTGGACATGAGGAGCATCCATGTTATTCAAGACGTCATCATCACTTTGGGGGCTGTGGTTGAGGACCCCCTGATGACGCCCCTACTGTATATGTGTATCTACATACAGTGTAGGAATAATACATCTCCTAGAGGAGACCGCCATGCTGGTGTAGAGAGTCTTATGCGCCATGCAATGCTCAGGGGAAAAAATATGAAAAATAGTCCCCTCTAGAGAAAACAGAGCCAGCTCTCTGGTGCCACCTAGCTACCAGCGCTTAAGTCTAAGTGCCATGCACAGAGGCCCCCTCTGGTCTCACCCTCTTTACATTGCATTAATAACATGTGACTTATGATGGTTGTGTAACAAAGCCTGATGTATGACGCTTCAATATGGTTCCTCAGCCCTCTATATGGCTCTGCTGCACTTCCATATGACACCGAAGAATGGTTCCTCAGCCCTCTATATGGCTCTGCTGCACTTCCATATGACACCTAAGAATGGTTCCTCAGCCTTCTATATGGCTCTGCTGCACTTCCATATGACACCTAAGAATGGTTCCTCAGCCTTCTATATGGCTCTGCTGTACCTTCATATGACACCTAAGAATGGTTCCTCAGCCCTTTATATGGCTCTGCTGCACTTCCATATGACACCCAAGAATGGTTCCTCAGCCTTCTATATGGCTCTGCTGCACCTTCATATGACACCTAAGAATGGTTCCTCAGCCCTCTATATGGCTCTGCTGCACCTTCATATGACACCGAAGAATGGTTCCTCAGCCCTCTATATTGCTCTGCTGCACTTCCATATGACACCGAAGAATGGTTCCTCAGCCCTCTATATGGCTCTGCTGCACCTTCATATGACACCTAAGAATGGTTCCTCAGCCCTTTATATGGCTCTGCTGCACTTCCATATGACACCCAAGAATGGTTCCTCAGCCCTCTATATGGCTCTGCTGCACCTCCATATGACACCGAAGAATGGTTCCTCAGCCCTCTATATTGCTCTGCTGCACCTTCATATGACACCTAAGAATGGTTCCTAAGCCTTCTATATGGCTCTGCTGCACTTCCATATGACACCGAAGAATGGTTCCTCAGCCCTCTATATGGCTCTGCTGCACCTTCAAATGACACCTAAGAATGGTTCCTTAGCCCTCTATATGGCTCTGCTACACCTCCATATAGTGTACATTTTACATGACTGTTTACATTTATGTTGAATCAAATAAAACTCAACACAAATTGTGGCTTCTCCATTACATGCACATGTATTATGGGGGTCTCCTAGGGTACTGGGCCCATAAATCGTAGAGACCCCAGACCAGGCTTCTTCATTTTTTATCCACATTACTCTTAGGTCCTGACCTCTTTATTCTGGGCACATACTGGAACCTGACACTGCTCAAGGGGAAAGGAGGGATCATTGGGGCTTCCCAGGCAGAGAGGCAGGGACCTTCTCCCTCTTCTCCTCTTGAGATCCCTCCAGAGCATTGCCAGAAGTACAACCACTCATGAGGAGGAGAAGGAGACTCTGGTCTACCTCAAGGAAGCCCTGACAATGTATCTGACCATACAGGTACCGTACATAGACCACCCATAGGCGGTA
The DNA here is from genome assembly GCF_029499605.1 of Hyla sarda. Taxonomy (NCBI): domain Eukaryota; kingdom Metazoa; phylum Chordata; class Amphibia; order Anura; family Hylidae; genus Hyla; species Hyla sarda. Next base: position 1,527,218 of record NC_079193.1, on the reverse strand, counting down.
ACATTCATGGACAGCTACATCTTTGGGGTGTCAGGGACCTCCTCACTCTCCACTTCCTAAGATCCCTCCCACTTTGGACAGTTACATCATTGAGGCTTCCTCGGGGTTACCCCCTTATCCTCATTATGCCTATACCATGGGATACATTGTAGATGATGGAGATAAATACCGATGAATACCTCCAACAAAAGGTGCAGCGTAAACCCAGCCAGACACCGAGGTGCAGTGAGCTCAGAGGGGCACCATAATAGAGCGATGTTTATACATTCTTCATGACCAATTCTGCATTTCTATGAATTATGTCCAACATCTCAGGACATCAGGGACCAGGACTATTTTCTTTGTCTTGTAGAGTGAAGCTCTGTAGACCTCCATTTAGTCACACATCTTGGGGCCCAGTATTATCTTCTTGACCTTGTCTTGTAGGTTGAAGCTCTGTAGACCTCTATTTGGTTACACGTCTTGGGGCCCAGGACTATCTTCTTGGCTTAGTCTTGAAGGGTGAAGCTCTATAGACCTCCATGTTGTCACATGTCTTGGGGCCCAGGACTATCTTCTTGGCCTTATTTTGGGTAAAGCTCTGTAGACCTCCATTTGGTTACAGGTCTCAGTGTCCAGGACTATCTTCTTGTCCTAGTCCTGAAAAGTGAAGCTCTATAGACCTCCATTTGGTCACACGTCTTGGGGTCCATCTTTTTGGCCTTGTCTTGTAGGGTGAAGCTATGTAGACCTCAATTTGGTTAAATGTCTAGGGGCCCAGCACTATCTTCTTGGCCTTGTCTTGTAGGGTGAAGCTCTGTAGACCTTCATTTGGTTACACATCTCGGGGCCCAGGACTATCTTCTTGGCATTTTCTTGGGTGAAGCTCTGAAGACCTCTATTTGGTCACATGTCTCGGGGTCCAGGGCTATCTTCTTAGCCTAGGCTTGTAGGGTGAAGCTCTATAGACCTCCATTTGGTCACACGTCTCGGGGTCCATCTTCTTGGCCTTGTCATGTTGGGGGAAGCTCTGTAGACCTCCATTTGGTCACACGTCTCGGGGTCCATCTTCTTGGCCTTGTCTTGTAGGGTGAAGATCTATAGACCTCCATTTGGTCACACGTCTTGGGGTCCATCTTCTTGCCCTTGTCATGTTGGGTGAAGCTCTGTAGGCCTCCATTTGGTTACACGTCTCGGGGTCCATCTTCTTGGCCTTGTCATGTTGAGTGAAGCTCTGTAGACCTCCATTTGATCACACGTCTCGGCGTCCATCTTCTTGGCCTTGTCTTGTAGGGTGAAGCTCTATAGACCTCCATTTGGTCACACGTCTCGGGGTCCATCTTCTTGCCCTTGCCATGTTGGGTGAAGCTCTGTAGGCCTCCATTTGGTTACACGTCTCGGGGTCCATCTTCTTGACCTTGTCATGTTGGGTGAAGCTCTGTAGGCCTCCATTTGGTTACACGTCTCGGGGTCCATCTTCTTGACCTTGTCATGTTGGGTGAAGCTCTGTAGGCCTCCATTTGGTTACACGTCTCGGGGTCCATCTTCTTGACCTTGTCATGTTGGGTGAAGCTCTGTAGGCCTCCATTTGGTTAGACACTCCTCTTTATCGCTGCATTTAACATAACTTCTACATTATTTCCCGCAATTATATTTTGGAAGGGAAACGTCCGTGCCCAGAACCCTCATCCTCATTCCCCAACGTGAAGAATGGGGAGTCCCATGTACAGCCCCCCCCCCAGCCGCTCCGTGCGCTGATCATTCAGGAAAAGCTGTGTCTGATATATGGAGTCAGTATAGAGAGGAGTGCGTTTTTTTCACCCCAGCAGAAGGAGAAACACGTTGGCAGGAGAAGCACGGGGGTTTGGATCTGGCGGACGTCTCTACAAATTGGTCTGGTTAGGAGAAGGCCGAACATCTGGCTGCCTCATGACCCGCTCCACTGGGCTGCGACATCTGGAATAACTTCGTATTGACATTAGTCTACGATGACATCAGTCAGAACCGCACGTTAGTACCGAGAACGGTGCAGTCACCTGACCTGATGCCATAAACGTTGAATGTTTGGTGGAGTAGAGTGGAAGGTATAACGCCCAGTATGGTGCCCTCATGTGTCTTCTCCCCAACATTCTCCACCCCACCTAATGCACCACCTATCAGCGCCCCCTGCTGGCAGCCACCGCTACCACCTACTCAGGGATTGCTGAGTTTTGTTGTACAGTTTCAAGTCTTGTTACATGTTCCTGTGCCTTGTAATGCTTATCTCTGCTCCGGATTTCCTTGTCAACAATTGTTTGCCACATTCTGCAGAATGGGACCTCCTCTGATGATGTCACTTCCTCTACATTTTTAAGATCTCTGCTTGCTATCAGTCAATAACTACAACGGCTCTCAGATCAGTAGACTGCCACTCTCCAACTGTGACAGAACTCCCAGCATGCCCTCTAGAGCCACAGGTTGGGTAGCGCTGCTATAGCCCAGTGTTTTCCAAATGGCGTGTCTCCAGCTGTTGCAAAAATACACTGCTCAAAAAAATAAACTGAACACTTACACAACACAATGTAACTCCAATCACTGACACTTGTGTGAAATCCCACTGTCCACTCAGGAAGAACACTGATTGACAATCAATTTCACATCGAACAGACAACACGTGGAAATTATAGGCAACTAGCAAGACACCCCCAATAAAGGAGTGGTTCTGCAGGTGGTGACCACAGACCACTTTTCCGTTCCTATAGTTCCTTGCTGATGTTTTGGTCACTTTTGAATGCTGGCAGTGCTTTCACTCTAGTGGATTTGTTATCTTAGTGTTCACTTTAGTTTTTGAACAGAGTACAACTCCCAGCATGCCTGGACAGCCTTCGGCTGTCCAGGCATGCTGGGAGTTGTAGCTTTGCAACAGCTGGAGGCACACCGTTTTGAAAACACTGGGCTATAGACAATTCTTTTTACCCCCACCTCCTGCCCCGAGTGTTTGTTATAATATATCAGCGCAGGTAGACTCTTATCAGTCTGCACTGTCTGAGTTGGATCAGCGGCGCGCTCGTCCGGGTTGGCCGCTGATCCTCCCGTCCTCGGTGAACCGCAGACATTTTTCCCGGAGAGGTCGCGGCTTCCACGTTGTAACATTTATATTGTTTTTTTTTTCGCAGCAATGTGGAAACTCTGCAGAAGTTAATCAATTGCAGGAAAAGGGCTTTTCCCAAAAATTCTCAGCCAGAAAGAGAATGAAAGCAACAGAAAAAAAAATAAACGCTGTGCCGGCAAAGGCAATAACAAGGTTCCCACAGATCGGCTGCCTGACTGCCAGTACAGGGGGGTGGTGAGGACCCCAATGTCAGGTGAGTCACATGACCCGGCAGCTCCCTGTTCATACCTGCTGGGTTTGTGTTGGATTTTCAGTTCAGATTTACAATGTCCAGTATTATGGGACTTGTAGTACTTCTTGGCAACTTTGACTCTAGACTTTAGACTGGCTTGGTACAGATTTAACTCTTGACTGACTGAACTGAAGATAGACTGGATTTGACTTGAGACAGGTAGCTGGCCGGGTTCCACTAAGAGGGATTACCGGTGGGGTCTCCTTGGTGGCAGACCGTGGCTATATGCAGATCCTCTCTACCTCACCTACGTTTCCTTGGGTTTAGCTGAGACACCACTGACCTGAGGGGATCCGGCAGAGAGATCCCAAACGAGACCCTCAGATGCTAGTTCCTTGCAGGGACAGATACGGCCCGAGGGATTCCCCTACGCACGTCCGTCTTTGCTATAGGGCCCTTCAGCCACTGCTCTTGTCCCTAAAGTGCCACTTGAGTTGAGCCAGTAAGGTTGCAGCTGAATCTGGATCTGGTGGACAAAGGCATACCCTCACTGACAGTGTGGGGGCAGCAGGCTTGGAAGCAGTCCCTTATTAAAGGTATGGGGGCAGCAGGCTTGGAGGCAGTCTTATTAAAGGTGTGGGGGCAGCAGGCTTGTAGGCTGTCTCTTATTAAAGGTATGGGGGCAGCAGGCTTGTAGGCAGTCTCTTATTAAAGGTGTGGGAGCAGCAGGCTTGGAGGCAGTCTCTTATTAAAGGTGTGGGGGCAGCAGACTTGGAGGCAGTCTCTTATTAAAGGTATGGGGGCAGCAGACTTGGAGGCAGTCTCTTATTAAAGGTGTGGTGGCAGCAGACTTGGATGCAGTCTCTTATTAAAGGTGTGGGGGCAGCAAACTTGGAGGCAGTCTCTTATTAAAGGTGTGGGGGCAGCAGACTTGGAGTCAGTCTCTTATTAAAGGTGTGGGGGCAGCAGACTTGGAGGCAGTCTCTTATTAAAGGTATGGGGGCAGCAGGCTTGGAGGCAGTCTCTTAATAAAGGTGTGGGGGCAGCAGACTTGGAGGCAGTCTCTTATTAAAGGTGTGGGGGCAGCAGACTTGGAGGCAGTCTCTTATTAAATGTGTGGGGGCAGCAGACTTGGAGGCAGTCTCTTATTAAAGGTATGGGGGCAGCAGACTTGGAGGCAGTCTCTTATTAAAGGTGTGGGGGCAGCAGACTTGGAGGCAGTCTCTTATTAAAGGTGTGGGGGCAGCAGACTTGGAGGCAGTCTCTTATTAAAGGTGAGGGGGCAGCAGACTTGGAGGCAGTCTATTATTAAAGATGTGGGGGCAGCAGACTTGGAGGCAGTCCCTTATTAAAGGTGCGGGGGCAGCAGACTTGGAGTCAGTCTCTTATTAAAGGTGTGGGGGCAGCAGACTTGGAGTCAGTCTCTTATTAAAGGTGTGGGGGCAGCAGACTTTGAGGCAGTCTCTTATTAAAGGTGTGGGGGCAGCAGACTTGGAGGCAGTCTCTTATTAAAGGTGTGGGGGCAGCAGACTTGGAGTCAGTCTCTTATTAAAGGTGTGGGGGCAGCAGACTTTGAGGCAGTCTCTTATTAAAGGTGTGGGGGCAGCAGACTTGGAGGCAGTCTCTTATTAAAGGTGTGGGGGCAGCAGACTTGGAGGCAGTCTCTTATTAAAGGTGTGGGGGTAGCAGACTTTGAGGCAGTCTCTTATTAAAGGTGTGGGGGCAGCAGACTTGGAGGCAGTCTCTTATTAAAGGTGTGGGGGCAGCAGACTTGGAGTCAGTCTCTTATTAAAGGTGTGGGGGCAGCAGACTTGGAGTCAGTCTCTTATTAAAGGTGTGGGGGCAGCAGACTTTGAGGCAGTCTCTTATTAAAGGTGTGGGGGCAGCAGACTTGGAGGCAGTCTCTTATTAAAGGTGTGGGGGCAGCAGACTTGGAGTCAGTCTCTTATTAAAGGTGTGGGGGCAGCAGACTTGGAGGCAGTCTCTTATTAAAGGTGTGGGGGCAGCAGACTTGGAGGCAGTCTCTTATTAAATGTGTGGGGGCAGCAGACTTGGAGGCAGTCTCTTATTAAAGGTGTGGGGGCAGCAGACTTGGAGGCAGTCTCTTATTAAAGGTGTGGGGGCAGCAGACTTGGAGGCAGTCTCTTATTAAAGGTGTACTACTCACCAGCTTTTACAGTTAACCCTTGCACAGCACTAAAAGCCAAAGTTACACTGAAAAACATAATAAAGTACATTTTATTATCAGGACACAGAAAGATCTAAACCCACATCAGAGACCGACACCTTGAAGGACCTCAACCACCCGAACAGAGTTCAAGTAGCGCAAGGTGATCCTGCTCTGGGACACCACATATGGCTATCCTCCACTTCTCTCCCATCATCTGAGTTTTCTGAAGCCGGACTCTTTGTCTGGACAGCCTTAATGTACAGGGGTCTTCATATTGGACAATCTCTATATTAGTGATCGCCATCGATTAGCTCTAATCAGTGGATACACCTGCAGTAAGGCTGAGTACACACTGCGACTGCGGTCAATGGGATTTCTCTGCACAGTGCACTCTACCAGATTTTGCCCATTCATTCAGTGGAATCGGGGCAGAATACAATGTCCATGTGGTCCTAGCACTGACTGAAGTTGATGTCTCCTGGAGATTCCGCAGTGTGAACTTGGCCTAATTATTCAATTTCCCTGTAGCACCACCATAGACGAAACAAAGCATTACATGGTGTCCATTCACGTCGACAGCTTGTCCCAGGACAGGACGGGTCCTCCAGAGAGCTAGAGACCCTCTGACCCAGTGCTGAGGGTCCTGAACACTGCCGCCCCCCCCCCCTCTATTCCCTATTAGGGTGTGTGAGACAACCCCTTTATGACCTACACACACGTAGGTCACAGGTCAGCCGAGGTCAGACAGTCGCCATTGTTCCTGGTTACCCCATAGACACATTGCAAGGCTCAGCTTAGGGTCAAGGCTATAAGCCGCTCCCAGACACCTTCATCGCTAATTATCTCCCAGGAAACCAAAGGTCAATTGGGGGAAAACACAACCTGGCCACCTCCACTGACCGGAGACATCGGGGCAAATTACTGAGCCGAGCGCCAGAATGTCCAACCCAACCGGATCCCCAACAATTATTCTGCCGGGAAAGTTTCGGTCTTTCCAAGTGAACATAAGTTTTGAGGAGTTTATGTTCCTGTTCCAGATATTGATTGATGTTCTCATCCTGTGCATGACTAACCAGGAGAAGAGGCGGCCGGTGTATTTACAATCCCATCAGTATTCATTTTCTGGAGCTTTGTGGTCTCATTTTTACGGTCTCACAGACGCTCGGTTGGGTGGGGAAGAACAAGGCACAAAACTAATTGTCTTTAACGGGGCCAAAAATTTTATAAAAAAGAGGATTTTGTTCCATTGTGGAAAAAGTTCCTCTAAATAATGAGCTGCAGGTGTAATTCCAGCGCAACGTAAAATAAACACAGCGCGCAGCGAGACGTTCAGATACCATTAAATGTGGAAACGGATCCGAGCTGCGTCCTCTCTTGTTCTCTGGCCGGGGCGGCCTCATTGTATGTTACTTGGACGGGGATCGGGTGAAGCTCGCTCGCTCTGGCAGGTTGGCAAACATCGGGGAATAGGAAAATTGTTAAATAGATTTAATGTAGGAAAGTGATTTGGAATTTAGACGACTCCAGAAATGTCATTTCCAACAATCTGTGATGATCGGAGAGAAGTCTGTTACCTCCAGATGAGGAGGAACGTCCTGGGGTCTAGTGTGTCCACAAGAGGTCATCCTATACATACATGCCAGTCCATCATGGCTGATTATTACGGATGTCTATCATGGCTGACCATAACGGCTGACCATTACAGCTGACCATCACAGCTCACCATCACAGCTCACCATCACAGCTCACCATCACAGCTGACCATCATGGCTGACCATAACGGCTGACCATCACAGCTGACCATCATGGCTGACCATAACGGCTGACCATCACAGCTGACCATCATGGCTGACCATCACAGCTCACCATCACAGCTGACCATCATGGCTGACCATCACAGCTCACCATCACAGCTGACCATCATGGCTGACCATAACGGCTGACCATCACAGCTGACCATCACAGCTCACCATCACAGCTGACCATCACAGCTCACCATCACAGCTGACCATCACGGCTGACCATCATGGCTGACCATCACAGCTGACCATTACAGATTACCATCACAGCTGACCATCACAGCTGACCATCACAGCTGACCATCACAGCTGACCATCACAGCTCACCATCACAGCTGACCATCACAGCTGACCATCACAGCTGACCATCACGGCTGACCATCACAGCTCACCATCACAGCTGACCATCACAGCTCACCATCACGGCTGACCATCACAGCTCACCATCACAGCTGACCATCACAGCTCACCATCACAGCTCACCATCACAGCTGACCATCACAGCTGACCACCACAGCTCACCATCACAGCTCACCATCACAGCTCACCATCACAGCTGACCATCACAGCTCACCATCACAGGTCACCATCACAGCTGACCATCACAGCTCACCATCACAGCTGACCATCACAGCTCACCATCACAGGTCACCATCACAGCTGACCATCACGGCTGTCCATCACAGCTCACCATCACAGCTGACCATCACGGCTGACCATCATGGCTGACCATCACAGCTGACCATCACAGCTGACCATCACAGCTCACCATCACAGCTGACCATCACAGCTGACCATCACAGCTCACCATCACAGCTGACCATCACAGCTCACCATCACGGCTGACCATCACGGCTGACCATCACAGCTCACCATCACAGCTCACCATCACAGCTGACCATCACAGCTGACCATCACAGCTCACCATCACAGCTGACCATCACAGCTCACCATCACGGCTGACCATCACGGCTGACCATCACAGCTCACCATCACAGCTCACCATCACAGCTGACCATCACAGCTGACCATCACAGCTCACCATCACAGCTCACCATCACAGCTCACCATCACAGCTCACCATCACAGCTGACCATCACAGCTGACCATCACGGCTGACCATCATGGCTGACCATCACAGCTGACCATCACAGCTGACCATCACAGCTCACCATCACAGCTGACCATCACAGCTCACCATCACAGCTGACCATCACAGCTCACCATCACAGGTCACCATCACAGCTGACCAATAACAGCTCACCATCACAGCTCACAATCAAGGCTGACCATCACAGCTAACCATCACGGCTGACCATCATGGCTGACCATCGCGGCTGACCATCACTGATGGCTGACCATCACAGCTCACCATCACAGCTCACCATCACAGCTCACCATCACAGCTGACCATCACAGCTCACCATCACAGCTGACCATCACAGCTCACCATCACAGCTCACCATCACAGCTCACCATCACAGCTGACCATCACAGCTCACCATCACAGCTGACCATCACGGCTGACCATCACAGCTGACCATCACGGCTCACCATGACAGCTGACCATCACAGCTCACAATCAAGGCTGACCATCACAGCTGACCATCATGGCTGACCATCACAGCTGACCATCACGGCTGACCATCATGGCTGACCATCGCGGCTGACCATCATGGCTGACCATCACAGCTGACCATCACAGCTGACCATCATGGCTGACCATCACAGCTGACCATCACGGCTGACCATCATGGCTGACCATCGCGGCTGACCATCACTGATGGCTGACCATCACAGCTGACCATCACAGCTCACCATCACAGCTGACCATCACGGCTGACCATAACGGCTGACCATCACAGCTGACCATCACAGCTGACCATCACAGCTGACCATCACAGCTGACCATTACAGATTACCATCACAGCTGACCATCACAGCTGACCATCACAGCTGACCATCACAGCTGACCATCACAGCTGACCATCACAGCTCACCATCACGGCTGACCATAACGGCTGACCATCACGGCTGACCATCACAGCTCACCATCACAGCTGACCATCACAGCTCACCATCACAGCTCACCATCACAGCTGACCATCACAGCTGACCATCACAGCTCACCATCACAGCTGACCATCACAGCTCACCATCACAGGTCACCATCACAGCTGACCATCACAGCTCACCATCACAGCTGACCATCACAGCTCACCATCACAGCTCACCATCACAGCTGACCATCACAGCTGACCATCACAGCTGACCATCACGGCTGACCATCACAGCTCACCATCACAGCTGACCATCACAGCTCACCATCACAGCTGACCATCACAGCTCACCATCACAGCTGACCATCACGGCTGACCATCATGGCTGACCATCACAGCTGACCATCACAGCTGACCATCACAGCTCACCATCACAGCTGACCATCACAGCTCACCATCACAGCTCACCATCACAGCTGACCATCACAGCTGACCATCACGGCTGACCATCATGGCTGACCATCACAGCTGACCATCACAGCTGACCATCACAGCTCACCATCACAGCTGACCATCACAGCTCACCATCACAGCTGACCATCACAGCTCACCATCACAGGTCACCATCACAGCTGACCAATAACAGCTCACCATCACAGCTCACCATCACGGCTGACCATCACGGCTGACCATCACAGCTCACCTTCACAGCTCACCATCACAGCTGACCATCACAGCTGACCATCACAGCTCACCATCACAGCTCACCATCACAGCTCACCATCACAGCTCACCATCACAGCTGACCATCACAGCTGACCATCACGGCTGACCATCATGGCTGACCATCACAGCTGACCATCACAGCTGACCATCACAGCTCACCATCACAGCTGACCATCACAGCTCACCATCACAGCTGACCATCACAGCTCACCATCACAGGTCACCATCACAGCTGACCAATAACAGCTCACCATCACAGCTCACAATCAAGGCTGACCATCACAGCTAACCATCACGGCTGACCATCATGGCTGACCATCGCGGCTGACCATCACTGATGGCTGACCATCACAGCTCACCATCACAGCTCACCATCACAGCTCACCATCACAGCTGACCATCACAGCTCACCATCACAGCTGACCATCACAGCTCACCATCACAGCTGACCATCACAGCTCACCATCACAGCTCACCATCACAGCTCACCATCACAGCTGACCATCACAGCTCACCATCACAGCTGACCATCACGGCTGACCATCACAGCTGACCATCACGGCTCACCATGACAGCTGACCATCACAGCTCACAATCAAGGCTGACCATCACAGCTGACCATCATGGCTGACCATCACAGCTGACCATCACGGCTGACCATCATGGCTGACCATCGCGGCTCACCATCATGGCTGACCATCACAGCTGACCATCACAGCTGACCATCATGGCTGACCATCACAGCTGACCATCACGGCTGACCATCATGGCTGACCATCGCGGCTGACCATCACTGATGGCTGACCATCACAGCTGACCATCACAGCTCACCATCACAGCTGACCATCACAGCTAACCATCACAGCTCACCATCACAGCTGACCATCACAGCTCACCATCACAGCTCACCATCACAGCTCACCATCACAGCTGACCATCACAGCTCACCATCACAGCTGACCATCACGGCTGACCATCACAGCTGACCATCACGGCTCACCATCACAGCTGACCATCACAGCTCACCATCACAGCTGACCATCACAGCTGACCATCACAGCTCACCATCACAGCTGATCATCACAGCTCACCATCACAGCTGACCATCACAGCTCACCATCACAGATCACCATCACAGCTCACCATCACAGCTCACCATCACAGCTGACCATCACAGCTCACCATCACAGCTGACCATCACAGCTAACCATCACAGCTCACCATCACAGCTGACCATCACAGCTCACCATCACAGCTGACCATCACAGCTCACCATCACAGCTGACCATCACAGGTCACCATCACAGCTCACCATCACAGCTGACCATCACAGCTGACCATCACAGCTGACCATCACGGCTCACCATCACAGCTCACCATCACAGCTGACCATCACAGCTCACCCTCACAGCTGACCATCACAGCTGACCATCACAGCTGACCATCACAGCTCACCATCACAGCTCACCATCACGGCTGACCATCACGGCTGACCATCATGGCTGACCATCACAGCTCACCATCACAGCTGACCATCACAGCTCACCATCAAAGCTGACCATCACAGGTCACCATCAAAGCTGACCATCACAGCTGACCATCACAGCTCACCATCACAGCTCACAATCAAGGCTGACCATCACGGCTGACCATCACGGCTGACCTTCACAGCTCACCATCACAGCTGACCATCACAGCTCACCATCAAAGCTGACCATCACAGCTCACCATCAAAGCTGACCATCACAGCTCACCATCACAGCTGACCATCACAGCTGACCATCACAGCTCACCATCACAGCTCACCATCACAAGTCACCATCACAGCTCACCATCACAGCTCACAATCAAGGCTGACCCTCACAGCTGACCATCACGGCTGACCATCGCGGCTGACCATCGCGGCTGACCATCACTGATGGCTGACCATCACAGCTGACCATCACAGCTCACCATCACAGCTGATCATCACAGCTCACATCACGGCTGACCATCACAGCTCACCATCACGGCTGATCATCACGGCTGACCATCACAGCTCACCATTACGGCTGATCATCACGGCTGACCATCACAGCTCACCATCACAGCTGACCATCACAGCTGACCATCACAGCTCACAATCATGGCTGATCATCACGGCTGACCATCACAGCTCACCATTACGGCTGATCATCACGGCTGACCATCACAGCTCACCATCACAGCTGACCATCACGGCTGACCATCACAGCTCACCATTACGGCTGATCATCACGGCTGACCATCACAGCTCACCATCACAGCTGACCATCACGGCTGACCATCACAGCTCACCATCACAGCTGACCATCACAGCTCACCATCAAAGCTGACCATCACAGCTCACCATCAAAGCTGACCATCACAGCTGACCATCACAGCTGACCATCACAGCTCACCATCACAGCTGACCATCACAGCTGACCATCACAGCTCACAATCATGGCTGACCATCACAGCTCCCCATCACGGCTGATCATCACGGCTGACCATCACAGCTCACCATCACAGCTGACCATCACAGCTGACCATCACAGCTCACAATCATGGCTGACCATCACAGCTGACCATCATGGCTGACTATCGCGGCTGACCATGACAGCTGACCATCACGGTTGACCATCGCAGCTGACCATCACAGCTGACCATCACGGCTGACCATCACAGGTCACCATCACAGCTGACCATCACGGCTGACCACCACAGCTCACCATCACAGCTGACCATCGAGGCTGACCGTGAATCACGGCTGACCATTACGGCTGACCATCACAGCTGACCATCACAGCTGACCATCATGGCTGACCATGATCATGGCTGACTATTATGGCTGACCATCACAGGTGACCATCATGGCTGACCATGATCATGGCTGACTATTATGGCTGACCATCACGGCTGACTAATATGTCTGACTATCACGGCTGACTATTAAGGCTGACCAAGCTGTGTTCATGATACGATGGTGAAGAATGGTGTCTACCTTCATGTTAAGGCTGGATGCCAATCTCCTACTGCCACCAAATGTTGCTCCACTTCTAGGAGAACAGGAAGTTCACATATAGTTCTTCCACACAGCGCCCCCTGCTGTCTGCTTGGTATCGCCATAGGTAATAAAGCCAAGGACTAACCATTAAGGGTTGTGGACATGTACAATAGATTGTAACTTCTGCCATAGGACATCAGCATGATCCAATGGTGGAATAAAGGTCCTGGCAGTGTCCTCACCATGAGCCGTGGTCTGCAGGGGCGGCCGTACGGGTGGGGTGAAGGGGAGGTGGGGGAATGGGGGGTTTGAGCTGCTCTGCTTTGTAGTTGTATAGAAGCATTATATAGATGTCATATAGCACATATAAGATTACTATGTGTATAGACCTGTTATTTGGTCATTGTACACTGATATTATTTGGTCTCTCTATGGTAGTATTATTTGGTCTTTCTCTGGTAGTTTTATTTGGTCTCTCTATGGTAGTATTATTTGGTCTTTCTCTGGTAGTTTTATTTGGTCTCTCTATGGTAGTATTATTTGGTCTCTCTATGATAGTATTATATGGTCTTTCTGTGGTAGTATTATTTGGTCTCTCTATAATAGTATTATTTGGTCTCTCTATGGTAGCATTATTTGGTCTCTCTATTATAGTATATTTTGCTCTGTCTGTAAGGTAGTATTTGGTCTTTCTATGGTAGTATTATTTGGTCTCTCTATAATAGTATTATTTGGTCTCTCTATGATAGTATTATTTGATCTCTCTATGATAGTATTATTTGGTCTCTCTATGATAGTATTATCTGGTCTCTCTATGATAGTATTATTTGGTCTCTCTATGGTAGCATTATTTGGTCTCTCTATGATAGTATTATTTGGTCTCTCTATGCTAGTATTATTTGGCCTCTCTATGGTAGTATTATTTGGTCTTTCTGTGATAGTATTATTTGGTCTCTCTATGGTAGTATTATTTGGTCTCTCTATAATAGTATTATCTGGTCTCTCTATGGTAGTATTATTTGGTCTCTCTATAATAGTATTATCTGGTCTCTCTATGGTAGTATTATATGGTCTTTCTGTGATAGTATTATTTGGTCTCTCTATGGTAGTATTATTTGGTCTCTCTATAATAGTATTATTTGGTCTCTCTATGGTAGTATTATTTGGTCTCTCTATAATAGTATTATCTAGTCTCTCTATGGTAGTATTATTTGGTCTCTCTATGGTAGTATTATCTGGTCTCTCTATGGTAGTATTATATGGTATTTCTGTGGTAGTATTATTTGGCCTTTCTATAACAGTATTATTTGGTCTTTCTATGATAGTATTATTTGGTCTCTCTATTATAGTATATTTTGCTCTGTCTGTATGGTAGTATTTGGTCTTTCTATGGTAGTATTATTTGGTCTCTCTATGGTAGCATTATTTGATCTCTCTCTGATAATGTTATTTGGTCTCTCTATGATAGTGTTATTTGGTCTTTCTAAAGTAGAATTATTTGGTCTCTCTACAGTAGTATTAGTGTCACAGCAAGCGCTCCGGTCTCCACCTCCGGACCGTAGCGCCCGCTGCCTGTGTCCTCCGTGCTGGGGTCCCGGCGTCTCCCAGTCAAACACACTGACCGGGAGCGCGGGTCTTACTGTGGCAGGGACGCGGCTAGCGTGGCAGCTGGTCCCCGCTCACGCGCCGCGTCCCCGTTCATCTCACCTGCTCCCCACGTGGCGCTCCTTGCTCCTTTTCACCTTGAGCTACTGTCTGACCAGTTTCCGTCTGAGCGAGAATATGTAGCCTTCATCCTCAGTCTTGTCTCTGGGAGGGCCCTGGCCTGGGCTACACCGCTTTAGTACCGCGCTGATCCAGCCACTGCTTCTGTCCAAAGTTTTTGTCAAGAGTTTTGTTGTGTTTTTGAGGAACCAGCCCGGTTACTTCCACCGAGACTGCTTTGCTAAACTTGTCCCAAGGAAATTCTACCGTGGGTGACTATGCCGTCCAGTTCCGCACCCTTGCTTCCGAGCTGAACTGGAATAATGAAGCTCTTTGTGCTTCCTTTAAGAAGGGACTTAATTCTGACATTAAAGACGTCCTTGCTGCACGTGATCTGCCTACCACCCTGAGTGACCTCATCTTGCTAGTTACAAGGAATGACAAACGTTTCTCCGAAAGACAAGAGGAACTCCATCTTGAAAAGGAAAAAGCTTGTCTTAAACGCGACCCTCGTCTGACTCCAGTGTTCCAGCGTCCATCTCTACCTGTCTCTGGGTCTTCCGCTGTGGAGGCCTGGGCTGCCATCAGAAATTTTGGGGCCCCTTACACAGCTCAGGCCTGGGCCCCCTGGACACCCATCACAGTACCGCCAATTGCACATATCGCGTTGCATGTCCTACAACGTATAACATGATACCAGTATCAGCATTACAAATTGGGCTGCTACCCCATGCATTCTCCCCCTTGATCAACCTCCTGTGCCATTTCAACCACTCCCCACTGTGCTATATCATTTGCCACCACCCTGATCCTCCCCATGCCACTTTATCCCCCCTCTGATCCCCCCTGCCACTTTATTCCCCCCCCGATCAACCCTGCCACTTTATTCCCCCCCCCGATCCCCCCTGCCACTTTATTCCCCCCCCCGATCCCCCCTGCCACTTTATTCCCCCCCGACTGACCCCCCCCTACCACTTTATTCAGAGATAATGGGGAAGAATGATCAGATCCAGTGCAGAGGGAAAGTGGAGCAGCTGTAGATCGCTTCTTTAATTTTTCAGAAAAAAATAAATAAAACATTTTCATTAAAAAAAAAAAAAAAAGGAACAATCTGGTTGCTATGGGCAACTGCTCCACTTTCCCTCTGACAGGATTTGATAAATCTCCCCCATTATCTGTGACTTTCATGTGTGTTGTGGCCTCTGTGATTTCTTGTGGTTTCTCCTGATGCCTCATATACAGGTTTATAATTTGGTTGGTGTTAACAAACTGAACTTTTAGCGATATGTGGACCCTTTTATGTTTTGTGTAGGTTCTTTGTTTTGGAATTTTACCCTTACAGTTACAGTCAGATATTGTGGCAGCAGTTGTGGGCGGTCACAGGGGGCGCCGTCATGATTGTGACGGCTGCGACCATGAGATTTATACCACTTGTGTATTACAGCCAGAATACTTTTCATTTTCACCTTTCAGACCTATATGAGGCTTGTTGCTTTTTGTGCCACCAATTTTACTTTGTAATGGGATCAATCATGCTACCATGAAATGCAAAGTAAAAAAAAAACGCCATTTTGCAACTTTTGGGGGCTCCTCTTCTGACCCCTATAACTTTAGCATTTTTCCGTATACTGGGATGTGCGAGGGATCATCTTTTGCGCTTTGATCTGTAGTTTTTACTGGTACCATTTTTGTTTTGATGCGAATTTTCGATCACTTTTTAAAATTTATTTTTTATGGTATATGAAATAACAAAAAATTAGCAATTGTGGACGTTGGTATTTTTTAACAATTATGCCATTGACCGTGTGGGATAATTAACGTTATATTGGAATAGTTTGGACATTTATTTATTGATTCTTAAATCAATAAATGTGGTGGGTGTGTTAAATGCAGTGTGTGGGAATTATATAGTGCAGTGTTTTCCAAACAATGTATCTCCAGCTGTTGCAAAACTACAACTCCCAGCATGCCCAGACAGCTGTTGGCTTTCTGGGCATACTGGGAGTAGTAGTTTTGTAACAGCTGGAGGCACACTGTTTGGAAAACACAGACATAGTAATTTGTGTGTGAGTATGTAGTACAGGTTACCTTCACATGATACACATTCCCCTATACAGGAACTTCTTCCTGGGCCTCCATTGCATAGTATTCAGGCTCCTCCCACCCATGTGACTGATCACATGGTAATGACATCACCAAAGGTCCTCTGCCTCCCACACACAGCCAGATGTTTGGCAGTTATCGCTCCATTGTGCTGCTGTCGTCTGTAAGAGCCTTATCCAGGGAGGAGAGGACAGATGGCAGGAAGTATTTTGCAGCTGCCAGTGAAAGCAGGAGGCTATTCTGTGCTGGGGCTGCTGCAGGGGGGTACAGCAGGGGCCCGGCCCCCCCTGGAGTACTGGCTGTACCCCCCTGATGGCGGCCCTGGTGGAGGCCATGCAGGTGGACTGGTCTCGCCTGACCCCGCAAGAACGGAGCCGTCGTAGAGACGAGAACCTGTGTTTGTACTGCGCTAGTAATGAGCACTTCCTTAAGGACTGTCCTCTTCGTCCCCCACGTTCGGGAAACGCTCGCACCTAGTGGATGTGGGAGAGGCATTACTAGGTGTGGATTCTTCCTCTCCACGCCTCATTATATCCGTGCAGTTGTTCCTTTCATCTAAGTCCTTCTTCTCTGCTGCCGCCTTCTTGGATTCCGGCTCAGCCGGCAACTTCATCCATGCCTCCTTGGTCGACAAGTATCAAATTCCTATTACCCGTCTACCCAAGCCGTTTCTAATTTCTACGGTCAACGGGGAGAAACTCTCTGCTACGGTACAATACCGCACCCAGCCCCTGCGGATGGACGTTGGGATATTCCATACCGAGCCTCTGGAATTTCTTGTTCTTCCCTTCTGCTCATCCCAACTCCTGCTGGGGTTGCCGTGGTTGCAACGCCATTCTCCTGTCTTGAATTGGTCCACCGGAGAGATTCTGGGGTTCCTCCTGCCCTGACCGGTGCTTCAAGCCTGCTCCTATCAAACGGGTCCCGCCTGTTCCTCCGCCACCAGGTCTCCCCAAGCCTTACCATCAATTTGCGGACGTCTTCTGTAAAAAACAAGCGGAGACTCTTCCTCCTCACAGGCCGTATGACTGTCCCATTGACCTGTTACCGGGCTCTACTCCTCCTCGGGGCAGAATTTATCCTCTCTCACCTCTAGAGACTCAGACCATGTCGGACTAAGTACGTTAAAATTTACAGAGAGGTTTTATTAAAAAGTCTTCGTCTCCTGCTGGAGCCGAGTTTTTCTTTGTGTCTAAAAAGGATGGTTCTCTCTGACCCTGCATTGATTATAGAGGACTCAATAAAATTACCATTAACCCCTCCCGCTATTGGACGTATGCATACGTCCAGGCGAACTACACGTTCGCGCAAATGGACGTATGCATACGTCCAAGCGATCTCCTGCTCTGCCGCGGGCAGCGCAGGAGATCGCGGGTGGGACTCAGCTGTCAATCACAGCCGGAGTCCCACCGCAGCTGCCGGGGCCGCGATCGCGCCGGTCCCGGCAGCATTAACCCCATAGATGCCGTGATC
Source organism: Hyla sarda (assembly GCF_029499605.1). Lineage (NCBI taxonomy): Eukaryota > Metazoa > Chordata > Amphibia > Anura > Hylidae > Hyla > Hyla sarda. The sequence goes on along the minus strand of NC_079193.1, from coordinate 1,508,934 downwards.
AGTTCTGATCACGGTATCTATGGTGTTTGCAGGGGGAGCGCTCTCCCCCTGCCCATCAACGGTGGTGCCGCGATAAAATAAGGGGGATCGGAGTTGTCCAAGACACCCTCGATCCCCATTGAAGAGATAGGAGTGAGGTGGCAGGGTTGCCACCCCTCCTATCCCTGCTATTGATCGGCGGAGCGACCGACCAATAGCAGACTGGGGGCGGGGGGGTTAAAGTTCGGTTCCCCCCGCTATGCCCACCCATCGGTGTCCGGGCACAGCGGGGGGAACCGTGTAATAGCGGCGGCGGCAGCGGCGGTCACTTACCCGGCGGAGGCTGTGATCATGGCGGCGGTGGAGGTGAGTATGGCGCCGCGTGTCCGGGAGTCTGTTGCCTAGCAACATCTGCAGGGCGACAGTTTAGAGAGTGGTCTCTAAACTGTGGCCCTCCAGATGTTGCAAAACTACAACTCCCACCATGCCTTGACAGCTGTTTGCTGTGTTGGCATGCTCGGAGTTGTAGTTTTGCAAGATTTAGAGGGGTTCAGGCTAGAGATCACTGACAGTGGTCTCTAAACTGTAGCCCTCCAGATGTTACAAAACTACAACTCCCAGCATGCCCAGACAGCAGTTTGCTGTCTTAGCATGCTGAGATTTGTAGTTTTGCAACATCTGGAGGGCCACAGTTTAGAGACCACTGTCAGTGATCTCTAGCCTGAACCCCTCTAAATCTTGCAAAACTACAACTCCCAGCATTCAGGAACAGCAAATGGCTGTCTCGGCATGCTGGTAGTTGTACTTGCGTGCCTCCAGCTGTTGCATAACTACATCTCCCAGCATTCCCTTTGGCAATCAGTACATGCTGAGAGTTGTAGTTCTGCAACAGCTGGAGGCTCACTGGTTGGGAAATACCGAGTTAGGTAATAGGTTCTATTACCTAACTCAGTATTTTCCAACCAGTGTGCCTCCAGCTGTTGCATAACTACAACTCCCAGCATGCACATTCTGTCAGTGCATGCTGGGAGTTGTACTTTTGCCCCCCCCCCCCATGTGAATGTACAGGTTACATTCACACTGGCGGCAGATTACAGTGAGTTCCCTGCTTCAAGTTTGAGCTGCAGCCACAGCTCAAACTCCTAGCGGGAGACTCAGTGTAATCCGCCGTCAGTGTGAATGTAACCTAAAAACACTACACTACACTAACATAAAATAAAGAGTAAAACACTACATATACACACGTACACTGCCCCCCCTACCTCCCCACCTTCCCCCCCAATAAAAATGAAAAACGTATCCTACAGCAGTGTTTCCAAAACGGAGCCTCCAGCTGTTGCAAAACAAAAACTCCCAGCATTTCCGGACAGCCATTGACTGTCCAAGCATGCTGGGAGTTTAGCAACAGCTGGAGGCACCCTGTTTGGGAATCACTGGTGTAGAATACCCCTATGTCCACCCATATGCAAATCCCTAATTTAGGCCTCAAATGCGCATGGCGCTCTCACTTTGGAGCCCTGTCGTATTTCAAGGCAACAGTTTAGGGCCACATATGGGGTATCGCCGTACTCGGGAGAAATTGCCTAACAAATTTTGGGGGGCTTTTTCTCCTTTTACCCCTTATGAAAAGGTAAAGTTGGGGTCTACACCAGCATGTTAGTGTAAAATAAAAACATTTTTGTACACTAACATACTGGTGTTGCCCCATACTTTAAAATTTCACAAGCGGTAAAAGAAAAAAAGCCTCCAAAATTTGTAACGCAATTTCTCCTGAGTACGGAGATACCCCATATGTGGGTGCAAAGTGCTCTGGGGACGCACAACAAGGCTCAGAAGGAAGAGTGCACCATGTAAATTTGAGGTCTAAATTGGTGATTTGCACAGGGGTGGCTGATTTTACAGCAGTTCTGACATAAGTGCAAAACAATAAATACCCACATGTGACCCCATTTTGGAAACTACACCCCTCACGGAATGTAATAAGGGGTACAGTGAGCATTTACACCCCACAGGTGTCTGACAGATCTTTGAAACAGGGGTCTTTGAAAATGAAAAATAAAATTTTTAATTTGCACAGCCCACTGTTCCAAAGATCCGTCAAATGCCAGTGGGGTGTAAATTCTCCCTGCACCCCTTATTACCTTCCGTGAGGGGTTTAGTTTTAAAAATGGGGTCACATGTGGGGGGGTCCACTGTTCTGACACCACGGGGGGCTTTGGAAATGCACATGGCCAAATTTTCTCTCCAAAAGCTCAATGATGCTCCTTCTCTTCTGCGCATTGTAGTTCGTCCCCAGTGCACTTCACGTCCACTTATGGGGTATTTCCATACTCAGAAGAGATGGGGTTACAAATTTTGGGGGGTAATTTCTGCTATTATCCCTTGTAAAAATGTAAAATTTGGGGGGAAACAAGCATTTTAGTGTATAAAAAATAACTTATTTTTTACATATGCAAAAGTCGTGAAACACCTGTGGGGTATTAAGGTTCACTTTACCCCTTGTTACGTTCCCCAAGGGGTCTAGTTTCCAAAATGGTATGCCATGTGTTTTTTTTTTTTCTGTCCTGGCACCATAAGGGCTTCCTAAATGCGGCATGCCCCCAGAGCAAAATTTGCTTCCAAAAAGCCAAATGTGACTCCAGCTCTTCTGAGACCAGTGGTGAGCCAGCAGAGCACTTTTCATCCCCATATTGGGTGTTTTCTGAATCGGGAGAAATTTGGCTTCAAATTTTGGGGGGGTATTTTCTGCTATTATCTTTTTTAAAAATGTAAAATTTTTGCTAAACCAAGCATTTTTGGTAGAAAAAAACATTTTTTTTTTACATATGCAAAAGTCGTGAAACACCTGTGGGGTATTAAGGTTCACTTTATCCCTTGTTACGTTCCTCAAGGGGTCTAGTTTCCAAAATGGTATGCCATGTGTTTTTTTTTTTTGCTGTCCTGGCACCATAGGGGCTTCCTAAATGCGACATGCCCCCCGAGCAAAATTTGCTCTCAAAAAGCCAAATGTGACTCCTTCTCTTCTGAGCATTGTAGCTCGCTCGTAGTGCACTTCAGGTCAACTTATGGGGTACCTCCATACTCAGAAGAGATGGAGTTACAAATTATGGGGGGTATTTTCTGCTATTAACCCTTGCAAAAATGTGAAATTTGGGGGGAAACACACATTTTAGAGAACATATATATATATATTTTTTTTTACATATGCAAAAGTCATGAAACACCTGTGGGGTATTAAGGCTCACTTAATCCCTTGTTACGTTCCCCAAGGGGTATAGTTTCCAAAATGGTATGCCATGTGTTTTTTTTTTCTGTTTTGGCACCATAGGGGCTTCCTAAATGCAACATGCCCCCCAAAAACCATTTCAGAAAAACGTACTCTCCAAAATCCCCTTGTCGCTCCTTCGCTTCTGAGCCCTCTACTGCGCCCGCCGAACAATTTACATAGACATATGAAAAATAGCGAGTTTGAAAATTTTGTGAAAAATTGTAAAATTGCTGCTGAACTTTGAAGCCCTCTGGTGTCTTCGAAAAGTAAAAACACGTAAATTTTATGATGCAAACATAAAGTAGACATATTGTATATGTGAACCCAAAAAAATATATATTTGGAATATCCATTTTCCTTACAAGCAGAGAGCTTCAAAGTTAGAAAAATTCAAAATTTTCAATTTTTTCATCAAATTTGGGGATTTTTCACCAAGAAAGGACGCAAGTTACCACAAAAATGTACCACTATGTTAAAGTAGAATATGTCACGAAAAAACAATCTCGGAATCAGATTGATAAGTAAAAGTATTCCAGAGTTATTAATGTTTAAAGTGACAGTGGTCAGATGTACAAAAAAGGGCTGCCTCCTAGAGGTGAAAATGGGCTGTGTCCTTAAGGGGTTAAAAACCGTTACCCTCTGCCACTAATCTCTGAGCTCTTTGACCGTCTCAGAGGAGCCAAGATCTTCACCAAGTTGGATCTCCGCGGGGCTTACAATTTGATCCGCATTCGTAAAGGAGACGAATGGAAGACCGCATTTAACAACCGGGACGGTCACTTTGAGTATTTGGTGATGCCTTGTGGACTATGTAACGCACCCGCAGTCTTCCAGGAATGACATCTTCCGGGACCTTCTCTATACTTGTGTTGTAGTATATCTGGATGATATCCTTATTTTTTCATCCAATTTGGAGCAGCATCGAGACCATGTCTGGCAAGTTCTCACCCGACTCAGAAGTAACCGCCTCTATGCCAAAATTGAGAAATGTCTGTTTGAACGTACCTCCTTGCCTTTCCTGGGGTATATCATCTCTGCCCAAGGTCTGCAAATGGATCCTGCCAAGCTATCTGCAGTTCTAGACTGGCCACGCCCTTCTGGTCTCCGAGCCATACAAAGATTCCTGGGTTTTGCCAATTATTACAGACAGTTTATTCCTCATTATTCCACCCTAGTGGCTCCTCTTGTGGCTCTAACTAAAAAGGGTGCCAATCCAAAGTCCTGGCCTCCTCACGCTGAAGAGGCTTTTCAGTCCCTGAAAGCCGCCTTTGCTTCTGCACCTGTTCTCTCCCGGCCAGATCCCTCCAAGCCATTTTATCTTGAAGTGGATGCGTCCTCGGTGGGAGCTGGAGCGGTACCAACTCAGAAGTCTTCCAGGGGCAAAACCATAACTTGTGGCTTCTTCTCTAAGACCTTTTCTTCCTCCGAGAAGAATTATGCCATTGGGGACAGAGAACTATTGGCAATCAAATTGGCCTTGGAGGAGTGGAGACATCTTCTCGAGGGTGCTCCTCACCCTGTGACCATTTTCTCGGACCATAAGAATTTAGTCTACCTCCAGTCTGCTCAGAGATTAAATCCCCGTCAAGCCCGTTGGTCCATCTTCTTCGCCTGCTTCAACTTCCAGATTCACTTTTGTCCCGCTGCCAAGAATATCAGGGCAGATGCCCTTTCTCGCTCTTCGGATGTGGTGGGCGACATATCTACTCCTCAACACATTGTCTCACCTGAATGTCTTATCTCAGTTGCACCTGTGGACTTGTTCCTTCCTCTTCCTCCGGGTAAGACCTTTGTTCCTCCTCGCCAGCGATTGCAAGTCCTCAAGTGGGGTCACACTTCCCTTCTGGCCGGTCATCCTGGGATTAAGAAGTCTTCAATTAATTTCTCAAAGGTATTGGTGGCCTTTGCTTGAGAGAGACGTCACAGAATTCATCCAGTCCTGTGCGATCTGCGCCCGTGACAAGACTCCTCGTCAGAAACCTGCCGGCCTTCTTCTGCCCCTCCCTGTTCCAGAGACCCCTTAGTCACACATCGCCATGGACTTTATCACGGATCTCCCCTCCTCCCATGGTATGACAGTCATTTGGGTCGTGGTTGACCGATTCTCGAAGATGGCTCACTTTGCCTCCCTGCCTGGTCTCCCGTCCGCGCCTCAGTTGGCCAAACAATTTTTTCTACACATCTTCTGCCTCCACGGTCTTCCCGTCTCTGACCGTGGGGTGCAGTTCGTTTCCAAGTTTTGGAGGGCTCTCTGTGGTCAACTCGGAGTCAAGTTGGACTTTTCTTCCTCGTATCACCCACAGTCCAACGGCCAAGTAGAACCGTTGAACCAGACTCTGGGAGATTATCTTCGCCATTTTGTATCCGCCCGCCAAGATGATTGGTCGGACTTGCTCCCTTGGGCAGAGTTCTCATATAACTTCAAGCAATCTTCCGCTACCAACAAGTCTCTATTTTTTGTGGTTTATGGTCTTCATCTTCTGCCTCCTCTGCCTAGGATCTCTGCTCCCTCCTCTGTACCAGCGATAGAGGATCTCCTTCTGGACTTCTCATCTATTTGGCGAGAGACTCACTCAGCCCTCCTCAAGGCCTCGGCCCGTATGAAGCTTCAGGCCGACAAGAGTCGTAGAGCTCCTCCAGAATTCTGTCCCGGTGACAAGGTGTGGCTCTCCTCGAAGTACATCAGATTCAAGGTACCAAATTACAAGCTGGGTCCTCGTTACCTAGGTCCCTTCAGAGTCAAGAGCCGCATTAATCCGCTGTTCTACCAGCTCCATCCTCCTCCCTCCCTCAGAATTCATAACTCTTTTCATGTCTCCCTTCTCAAACCTGCTATCTTTAATCGCTTCTCTCCCAAACTTCTTTCTCCCACCCCTGTCACTGGTACCTCTGATGTTTTTACTGTTAAATAAATCCTAGCCTCCAAGCTTGTTCGGGGGAAAAGATTTTTTTTGGTCTACTGGTAAGGCTGCGGTCCTGAAGAAAGGTCTTGGGAGCCTGAAAATAACATCTTGGACCGCAGTCTCATTCTTAACTTCCTTGGTACCAAAAAGAGAGGGAGACCTAAGGGGGGGGGGTACTGTCACAGCGAGCGCTCCGGTCTCCACCTCCGGACCGGAGCGCCCGCTGCCTGTGTCCTCCGTGCTGGCGTCCCGGCGTCTCCCGGTCAAACACACTGACCGGGAGCGCGGGTCTCACTGTGGCAGGGACGCGGCTAGCGTGGCGGCTGGTCCCCGCTCACGCACCGCGTCACTGTTCATCTCACCTGCTCCCCGCGCAGCGCTCCTTGCTGCTGGGTCCCGGTGCACGCGGCCCCGCTCTCTAGGGCGCGCGCGCGCTGGCTTCAGTAAATTTAAAGGGCCAGTGCACCGGTAATTAGTGCGCTGGTTCCACACCTCCCATTGTGATTTCCCAATAAAAGGCACCTGCCCCTTCCTGCCCCTGCCGGATCTTTGTGCCTTGTGCCTCTGAGAAAGCGTTCCCTACAGTGATTATTGCTTTGTCAGTTGCCGAACCCATTACTACCGTATACTTGCCTGTGAACCCTTGCTGCCTGCCCTGACCTCTGCTACGTCCGACTACGCTCTTGCCTGCTCCCTGTGTACCACGCCATATCAGCCACCAGAGAGGTCGAGTTGCTACTGGAGGATACGACCTGGTGGTTACCGCCGCAGCAAGTCCATCCCGCCTTGCGGTGGGCTCTGGTGAAAACCAGTAACCACTTAGAACCGGTCCTCTGGTACAACACGTGTCATCGCCTCTCTGGTTCAGAGGATCCACTACCTATCCTGCCGATACGTAACAATTAGTTGGTCTTATTATAAAAGTATTATCTGGTCTCTCTATAATAGTAATATTTGGTCTCTCTATAATAGTATCATTTGGTCTCTCTATAATAGTATTATTTGGTCTCTCTATAAGAGTATCATTTGGTCTCTCTATAATAGTATTATTTGGTCTCTCTATAATAGTATTATTTCGTCTCTCTATAATAGTATTATTTGGTGTCTCTATGGTCTCACTGTACGGTGGTAATGTTTGGTCTCTCTGGTAGTATTATTTGGTCTCTCTATGGAAGTATTATTTGGTCTCTCTGGTAGTATTATTTGGTCTCTCTATAATAGTATAATTTGGTCTCTCTATAATAGTTGTCACGATGCCGGCTGGCAGGAGGTGGATCCTCTGTGCCAGAGAGGGATTGGCGTGGACCGTGCTAGTGGACCGGTTCTAAGTCACTACTGGTTTTCACCAGAGCCCGCCGCAAAGCGGGATGGTCTTGCTGCGGCGGTAGTGACCAGGTCGTATCCACTAGCAACGGCTCAACCTCTCTGGCTGCTGAAGATAGGCGCGGTACAAGGGAGTAGACAGAAGCAAGGTCGGACGTAGCTGAAGGTCGGGGCAGGCAGCAAGGATCGTAGTCAGGGGCAACGGCAGGAGGTCTGGAACACAGGCTAGGAACACACAAAGAAACGCTTTCACTGGCACAATGGCAACAAGATCCGGCGAGGGAGTGAAGGGGAAGTGAGGTATAAATAGGGAGTGCACAGGTGAACACACTAATTGGAACCACTGCGCCAATCAGCGGCGCAGTGGCCCTTTAAATCGCAGAGACCCGGCGCGCGCGCGCCCTAGGGAGCGGGGCCGCGCGCGCCGGGACAGGACAGACGGAGAGCGAGTCAGGTACGGGAGCCGGGATGCGCATCGCGAGCGGGCGCCACCCGCATCGCGAATCGCATCCCGGCTGGAGACGGTATCGCAGCGCACCGGGTCAGTGGAGCTGCCCGGAGCGCTGCGGTAGCGAGAGTGAAGCGAGCGCTCCGGGGAGGAGCGGGGACCCGGAGCGCTCGGCGTAACAGTACCCCCCCCCCTTGGGTCTCCCCCTCTTCTTAGAGCCTGGGAACCTGAGGAGCAGACTTTTGTCTAGGATGTTGTCCTCAGGTTCCCAGGATCTCTCTTCAGGTCCACAGCCCTCCCAATCCACCAAAAAGAACCTTTTTCCTCTGACCGTCTTGGAGGCCAGTATCTCTTTCACTGAGAAGACGTCAGAAGAACCGGAGACAGGAGTGGGAGAAACTAACTTGGGAGAGAAACGGTTGATGATGAGTGGTTTAAGAAGAGAGACATGAAAGGCATTAGGAATACGGAGAGAAGGAGGAAGAAGAAGTTTGTAAGAGACAGGATTAATTTGGCACAAGACTTTGAAAGGACCAAGATAGCGTGGACCCAGTTTGTAACTGGGGACACGAAAGCGGACATATTTAGCGGAGAGCCATACCTTGTCTCCGGGAGCAAAAATGGGGGGAGCTCTTCTTTTCTTATCGGCAAACTTTTTCATGCGAGATGAAGCCTGTAAAAGAGAATTTTGGGTCTCTTTCCATATGGTGGAAAGATCACGAGTCACTTCATCTACAGCGGGCAAACCAGAGGGCAAGGGAGTAGGGAGGGGGGGAAGAGGGTGACGGCCGTACACCACAAAAAATGGGGATTTGGAGGAAGATTCAGAGACTCTGAAGTTATACGAGAATTCGGCCCATGGTAGAAGATCTGCCCAGTCATCCTGGCGGGAGGAAACAAAATGGCGTAAATAATCACCCAGGACCTGGTTAATTCTTTCCACTTGCCCATTGGATTGAGGGTGATATGCAGAGGAAAAGTTTAATTTAATCTTGAGTTGTTTACAGAGAGCCCTCCAGAATTTTGACACGAATTGGACGCCTCTATCCGAGACGCTCTGCGTGGGCAACCCGTGAAGACGAAAAATGTGTACAAAAAATTGTTTTGCCAACAGAGGCGCCGAAGGAAGACCAAGAAGAGGGATGAAATGTGCCATCTTGGAGAATCGATCAACGACCACCCAAACAACAGTGTTGCCACGGGATGGGGGTAAGTCTGTAATAAAGTCCATACCAATCAGAGACCAAGGCTGTTCGGGGACAGGCAGAGGATGAAGAAGACCAGCGGGCTTCTGGCGAGGAGTCTTATCCCGGGCACAGACAGTGCAGGCTCGCACAAAATCCACAACATCCGTCTCCAGAGTCGGCCACCAATAGAAACGAGAGATGAGTTGCACGGATTTCTTGATACCCGCATGACCTGCGAGATGGGAGGAGTGACCCCATTTGAGGATTCCGAGGCGTTGGCGTGGAGAAACGAAGGTCTTCCCTGGAGGAGTTTGCCTGATGGAGGCTGGAGAAGTGGAGATCAGGCAGTCCGGGGGAATGATGTGTTGCGGAGAGAGCTCTACTTCCGAGGCATCCGAGGAACGAGAGAGAGCATCGGCCCTAATGTTCTTATCGGCAGGCCGAAAGTGAATTTCAAAATTAAATCGGGCAAAGAACAGAGACCACCTGGCCTGGCGAGGATTCAGCCGTTGGGCAGACTGGAGATAGGAGAGGTTCTTGTGATCGGTGTAAATAATAACGGGAAATCTTGATCCCTCCAACAGATGCCTCCATTCCTCAAGTGCTAGTTTAATGGCTAGAAGCTCTCGGTCCCCGATGGAGTAGTTCCTCTCAGCCGGAGAGAAGGTCCTAGAAAAAAAACCACAAGTAACAGCATGCCCGGAAGAATTTTTTTGTAGAAGGACCGCTCCAGCTCCTACAGAGGAGGCATCAACCTCCAATAGGAAGGGTTTAGATGGGTCAGGTCTGGAGAGCACGGGAGCCGAAGAAAAGGCAGACTTGAGCTGTTTAAAGGCGTCTTCCGCTTGAGGAGGCCATGATTTAGGATTGGCATTCTTTTTGTTTAAAGCCACAATAGGAGCCACAATGGTGGAAAAATGTGGAATAAATTGTCTGTAATAATTGGCGAACCCCAAAAAACGTTGGATAGCACGGAGTCCGGAGGGGCGTGGCCAATCTAAGACGGCAGAGAGTTTGTCTGGATCCATTTGTAGTCCCTGGCCAGAGACCAAGTATCCTAGGAAAGGAAGAGATTGACATTCAAACAGACATTTCTCCATTTTGGCATAAAGTTGATTGTCACGAAGTCTCTGAAGAACCATGCGGACATGCTGGCGGTGTTCTTCTAAGTTGGCAGAAAAAATCAGGATATCGTCCAGATATACAACAACACAGGAATATAAGAGATCACAAAAAATTTCATTAACAAAGTCTTGGAAGACAGCAGGGGTGTTGCACAGGCCAAAGGGCATGACCAGATACTCAAAGTGTCCATCTCTAGTGTTAAATGCCGTTTTCCATTCATCCCCCTCTCTGATGCAGATGAGATTATAGGCACCTCTTAAGTCCAGTTTGGTAAAGATGTGGGCACCTTGGAGGCGATCAAAGAGTTCAGAGATGAGAGGTAGGGGGTAGCGTTTTTTTACAGTGATTTTATTAAGACCGCGGTAGTCAATGCAAGGACGTAGGGAGCCATCTTTTTTGGACACAAAGAAAAATCCGGCTCCGGCAGGAGAGGAGGATTTGCGGATAAAGCCCTTCTTTAAATTTTCCTGGATATACTCAGACATAGCAAGAGTCTCTGGGACAGAGAGAGGATAAATTCTGCCCCGGGGTGGAGTAGTGCCCGGGAGGAGATCAATAGGACAGTCATAAGGCCTGTGAGGAGGTAAAGTCTCAGCTTGTTTTTTGCAAAAAACATCCGCAAAGTCCATATAGGCCTTAGGGAGACCGGTTACAGGGGGAACCACAGGGTCACGGCAAGGAGTACTGGGAACCGGTTTAAGGCAGTCCGTGGAACAAGAGGGGCCCCAACTCTTGATCTCCCCAGTGGACCAATCCAGGGTTGGGGAATGGTGTCGAAGCCAGGGTAGTCCAAGGAGAATTTCGGAAGTGCAATTGGAGAGGACCAAAAACTCAATTTTTTCGTGGTGAGGTCCAATGCACATTAGGAGGGGTTCCGTGCGGTAACGCACGGCACAGTCCAATCTTTCATTGTTAACGCAATTGATGTAGAGAGGTCTGGCGAGACTGGTCACTGGGATGTTGAACCTGTTGATGAGAGAGGCCAAAATAAAGTTTCCTGCAGATCCGGAATCCAAGAAGGCCTTAGTGGAGAAGGAGAAGGTAGAGGCAGATATCCGCACAGGCACAGTAAGACGTGGAGAAGCGGAGTTGACTTCAAGGACTGTTTCACCTTTGTGCGGAGTCAGCGTACGTTTTTCCAGGCGGGGAGGACGGATAGGACAATCCTTCAGGAAGTGTTCGGTACTGGCACAGTACAGGCAGAGATTCTCCATGCGGCGTCGTGTCCTCTCTTGAGGTGTCAGGCGAGACCGGTCAACTTGCATAGCCTCCACGGCGGGAGGCCCAGGAACGGATTGCAGAGGACCAGAGGAGAGAGGAGCCGGGGAGAAAAAACGCCTCGTGTGAACAAAGTCCATATCCTGGCGGAGCTCCTGACGCCTTTCGGAAAAACGCATGTCAATGCGAGTGGCAAGGTGAATGAGTTCATGTAGATTAGCAGGGATTTCTCGTGCGGCCAGAACATATTTAATGTTGCTGGATAGGCCTTTTTTAAAGGTCGCGCAGAGGGCCTCATTATTCCAGGATAGTTCTGAAGCAAGAGTACGGAATTGTATGGCGTACTCGCCAACGGAAGAATTACCCTGGACCAGGTTCAGCAGGGCAGTCTCAGCAGAAGAGGCTCGGGCAGGTTCCTCAAAGACACTACGAAATTCCGAGAAGAAGGAGTGTACAGAGGCAGTGACAGGGTCATTGCGGTCCCAGAGCGGTGTGGCCCATGACAGAGCTTTTCCAGACAGAAGGCTGACTACGAAAGCCACCTTAGACCTTTCAGTAGGAAACTGGTCCGACATCATCTCCAGGTGCAGGGAACATTGTGAAAGAAAGCCACGGCAAAACTTAGAGTCCCCATCAAATTTATCCGGCAAGGATAATCGTAGGCCTGAGGCGGCCACTCGCTGCGGAGGAGGTGCAGGAGCTGGCGGAGGAGATGATTGCTGAAGCTGTGGTAGTAGCTGCTGTAGCATCACGGTCAGTTGAGACAGCTCGTGGCCTTGTTGCGCTATCTGTTGTGAGTGCTGGGCGACCACCGTAGTGAGGTCAGTGACATCTGGCAGAGGTACTTCAGCGGGATCCATGGCCGGATCTACTGTCACGATGCCGGCTGGCAGGAGGTGGATCCTCTGTGCCAGAGAGGGATTGGCGTGGACCGTGCTAGTGGACCGGTTCTAAGTCACTACTGGCTTTCACCAGAGCCCGCCGCAAAGCGGGATGGTCTTGCTGCGGCGGTAGTGACCAGGTCGTATCCACTAGCAACGGCTCAACCTCTCTGGCTGCTGAAGATAGGCGCGGTACAAGGGAGTAGACAGAAGCAAGGTCGGACGTAGCTGAAGGTCGGGGCAGGCAGCAAGGATCGTAGTCAGGGGCAACGGCAGGAGGTCTGGAACACAGGCTAGGAACACACAAAGAAACGCTTTCACTGGCACAATGGCAACAAGATCCGGCGAGGGAGTGAAGGGGAAGTGAGGTATAAATAGGGAGTGCACAGGTGAACACACTAATTGGAACCACTGCGCCAATCAGCGGCGCAGTGGCCCTTTAAATCGCAGAGACCCGGCGCGCGCGCGCCCTAGGGAGCGGGGCCGCGCGCGCCGGGACAGGACAGACGGAGAGCGAGTCAGGTACGGGAGCCGGGATGCGCATCGCGAGCGGGCGCCACCCGCATCGCGAATCGCATCCCGGCTGGAGACGGTATCGCAGCGCACCGGGTCAGTGGAGCTGCCCGGAGCGCTGCGGTAGCGAGAGTGAAGCGAGCGCTCCGGGGAGGAGCGGGGACCCGGAGCGCTCGGCGTAACAATAGTATTATTTCGTCTCTCTATAATAGTATTATTTCGTCTCTCTATAATAGTATTGTTTGGTGTCTCTATGGTCTCACTGTACGGTGGTAATGTTTGGTCTCTCTGGTAGTATTATTTGGTCTCTCTATGGAAGTATTATTTGGTCTCTCTGGTAGTATTATTTGGTCTCTCTGGTAGTATTATTTGGTCTCTCTATAATAGTATCATTTGGTCTCTCTATAATAGTATTATTTGGTCTCTCTATAATAGTATTATTTCGTCTCTCTATAATAGTATTATTTGGTGTCTCTATGGTCTCACTGTACGGTGGTAATGTTTGGTCTCTCTGGTAGTATTATTTGGTCTCTCTATGGAAGTATTATTTGGTCTCTCTATGGAAGTATTATTTGGTCACTCTGGTAGTATTATTTGGTCTTTCTATGATAGTATTATTTGGTCACTCTGGTAGTATTATTTGGTCTTTCTATGATAGTATTATTTGGTCTTTCTATGATATTTATTTACTTCTTTTTCAATGTTGGGTGGTAAGGTACTGTATGACTATTTCTTCACTGTATCTTGGTAGACAGTATTTGTGCCACACAGAGCACTGTCCAATATAAAAATAGTCGTGATGTTACTAGTGTTACACAGAGCACTGTCCAATGTAAGGATAGTCCTTATGTTATTGGTGTCACACAGAGCACTGTCCAATGTAAGGATAGACCTGATGTTATTGGTGTCACACAGAGCACTGTCCAATATAAGGATAGTCCTGATGTTATTGGTGTCACACAGAGCACTGTCCAATGTAAGGATAGTCCTGATGTTATTGGTGTCACACAGAGCACTGTCCAATGTAAGGATAGTCCTGATGTTATTGGTGTCACACAGAGCACTGTCCAATGTAAGGATAGTCCTGATGTTATTGGTGTCACACAGAGCACTGTCCAATGTAAGGACAGTCCTGATGTTATTGGTGTCACACAAAGCACCGTCCAATGTAAGGATAGTCCTGATGTTATAGGTGTCACACAGAGCACTGACCAATGTAAGGATATCCCTTATGTTATTGGTGTCACACAGAGCACTGTCCTATGTGAGGATATTCCTGATGTTATTGGTGTCACACACAGCACCGTCCAATGTAAGGATAGTCCCTTATGTTATTGTTGTCACACAGAGCACTGTCCAATGTAAGGATAGTCCTGATGTTATTGGTGTCACACAGAGCACTGTCCAATGTAAGGATAGTCCTGATGTTATTGGTGTCACACAGAGCACTGTCCAATGTAAGGACAGTCCTGATGTTATTGGTGTCACACAAAGCACCGTCCAATGTAAGGATAGTCCTGATGTTATAGGTGTCACACAGAGCACTGACCAATGTAAGGATATCCCTTATGTTATTGGTGTCACACAGAGCACTGTCCTATGTGAGGATATTCCTGATGTTATTGGTGTCACACACAGCACCGTCCAATGTAAGGATAGTCCCTTATGTTATTGTTGTCACACAGAGCACTGTCCAATGTAAGGATAGTCCCTTATGTTATTGTTGTCACACAGAGCACTCTCCTATGTGAGGATGATGTTATTGGTGTCAGGACCCGGCAGAGTATTTGGTTCTCTATCATCTATCATGGAGCCGTCCTGGATAATAATGTGATGAAAAAAAGAGGAACCAATGTCTCCGAAGCTTCTCTTCTTTCTTTCTCTCTTCTTTTCTCTTCTCGTTTCTCTTCTCTCACTTTTCTCTCTTCTCTCTCTCTCTCTCTCTCTTCTTTTCTCTTCTCTCCTCTTCTCCACTTTTTCTCTTCTTTTCTCTTCTCTCCTCTCTTTTCTCTCTCCTGTCTCCTTTTCTCTCTCTCTTCTTTTCTCTTCTCTCCTCTCTTTTCTCTCTCCTGTCTCCTTTTCTCTCTCTCTCTCTTCTTTTCTCTTCTCTTCTTCTCTCTTCTTTTCTCTTCTCTTTTCTCTTCTTTTCTCTTCTCTCCTCTCTTTTTACTTCTCTCCTCTCTCTTCTCTCTTCTCTTCTCTATTCTGTCCTCTTCTCTCCTTCTCTCTTCTCTTCTCTCTTCTCTCCTACTCTCTTCTCTCCTCCTCTCTCCTCTCTCTTCTTCTCTCCTTCTCTTCTCTTTCCTCTCTTCCCTTCTTCACTCCTTCTCTCTTCTCTCATCTCTTTTCTCTACTCTCTTCTCTCTCACTTCTTTTCTCTCCTCTCTCTTCTCTCCTCTCTTCTCTCCTTCTCTCTTCTCTCCTTCTCTCCTCTCTTCTCTCACTTCTCCTACTCTCTTCTATCTCTCCTCTTCTTTCTTCTTCTCAATTCTCTCCTTTCTTCTTTTCCCTTCTCTCATCTCTCTTCTCTTCTTTTCTCTTCTCCCCTCTCCTATCTCTCTTCTCTCCTCTATTTTCTCTTCTCTCTTTCCCTTTCTCTCTTCACTCTTCTCCTTCTCTCTTCTCTTCTCTCCTTTTCTCTTATCTGCTCTCTTTTCTCTTCTCTCCTCCTCCCGTCTCTCCTTCTCTGCTCTCTCCTTCTCTTTTCTCTCCTCGCTTCTCTCACTTCTACTCTCTTCTCTCTCTCATCTCTTCTCTTTTCTCATCTTCTCTCCTCTCTCTCTCTTCTCTCTTTTGTCTCATTTTCTCTCTCTCTTCTTTTCTCTTCTCTCCTTCTCTCTTCTTTTTCCTTCTCTTCTCTTTTCTCTTCTTTTCTCTTCTATCCTTCTCTCTCTCTCTTCTTCTCTCTTATGTCTATTCTTTGCTTCTCTCTTATCTTCTCACTTGTTTTCTCTTCTCTCCTTCTCTCTTCTTTTCTCTTCTCTTCTTCTCTCATCACTTCTCTCTTCTTTTATCTTCTCTCCTCTCTTCTCTTCTATCTTCTCTCCTACTCTCTTCTCTCCTTTTCTCCTTCTCTCTTCTCTCTCCTCTCTTCTCTTCTCTCTCCTCTCTTCTTTCTCTTCTTCTCTCCTTCTCTTCTCTTTCCTCTCGTCTCTTATTCTCTCTTCTCCCCTTCTCTCTTCTCTCCTTCTCTCTCCTCTCCTTTCTCTCCTCTCCTTTCTCTTCTCTCTTTTCTCTTCTCTCTTTCTCTCTTCTCTCTTTCTCTCTTCTCTCCTACTCTCTTCTCTCCTTTTCTCCTTCTGTCTCCTCTCTTCTCTTCTCTCTCTTCTTCTCTCCTTCTTTCTCTTTCCTCTTGTCTCTTCTTCTCTCCTTCTCTCTTCTCTCCTTTCTCTTCTATCTTCTCTGCTTCTCTCTTCTCCCCTCTATTTTCGCTCTTCTCTCTTCCCTTTTCTCTCTTCACTCTTCTTCTCGCTTTTGTCACTTCTCCTCTCTTTTCTCTCTCCTCTCTTCTCTTCTCTCCTCTCTTCTCTCATGTTCTCTTCTCTCCTCTCTTCGTCTCTCTTCTCTCTTTCTCTCTTCTCTCCTTCTCTTCTCTCACTTCTCCTATTCTCTTCTCTCTCTTCTCTCCTTTTTTCTTTTCCCTTCTCTCCTTCTCTCTTCCCTCCTCTTTTCTCCCACTTCTCCTACTCTCTTCTCTCTCTCCTCTCTACTCTTCTCTCTTCTCTCCTTTTTTCTTTCCCCTTCTCTCCTCTATCCTCTCTTCTCTCCATCTCTCCTCTCTTCTCTCCTCTCTTCTCTCCTTCTCTCCTCTCTTCTCTCCTTCTCTCCTCTCTTCTCTCCTCTCTTCCTTCAGATTCTTATACACGAGGTACCATAATGTACGATGCTCTATACCTGCAGTAGTATTGGGCACCTTTGGGCCCCAGTTTGGTTCGTTCCTTATCTGGAGCAGATCTACCCCCTTAGTATTTAGTGAGATCTTTTTTGCTCCATTCTGCCCAGTGAGATGTTTTGGGGACGCGATGATGGTGGTATGTGGTTTCCGATCGTTGTCATCGTCCTTCATAAAATATTTCTACACAATCGGAGTAAAAAGATTCCAAGCTCTCAGCCGTCTACTGTACAATAAAGAAGGACTCCAAGTGGCAGCCAGGGATGGGGATTAGTTCTGGAAAATGTGTTAAATGCGTAAACTACACAGAGTTATCCGGGGAGGACATGAATGGAAAATGACTGCGGCTGGGAGAGGAGCATTGTGGGTAAGTCGGGGCTGGAGATCGGGGAACCGGCCAGAGAACCCTCCATTAAGGTCAACACTTCAAAGGCGTCTGTGAATGCGTATAGAAAGCACCATGGCAGAACCTCATCAGGGAGATTTACTGTACAATAACCCATTAGATACGGAGGACGTGGTGGAGACTGACATCCTCCGCTCTGGGATCTTCTGGGATTTCCTAGTCTTCTGTCTGTCCAGTCATCAAGGACATGTGCTACAGATATGACCCCCCAGAGGGTGTGAGGGGGACCCCAGGATCATCCAGTCATCACATCAGGCTCCAGTGATCACCAGAAAAATGTTTGAAACTCAAACTTGGATCCCATGATGCACCATTTCCAGACTTATAAGGCAAAGATAAAGAATAAATAAAATTTGCACCAGGTTTGTCCTATTTGGTTGAGTGATGGAGTCTTCAGGGTGTCTGTAAAATCCAAACTATTGTAGTGAGTCACAAATACTATCAATCCATCCTCTAGGCCCTAGGCCACCAGGAATGTTATCTCAGACTCTCTGCTCAGCTCTAGACCACCAGGAATGTTATCTCTAATCTGCTTTTATACCCTAGATCACAAGGAATGTTATTTCTGACTCTCTTCTCAGGCTCCTACTGCAGAACAATGGGGGAGGCTCCTGCTGCAGAATAATGAGGGTAGGCTCCAGCTGCAGAACAATGGGGGAGGCTCCTGCTGCAGAACAATGGGGGGAGGCTCCTACTTCAGAACAATGGGGGAAGGCTCCTGCACAATAATGGTGGGAGCCTACTGCTGCAGAACAATGGGGGGAGGCTCCTACTGCAGAACAATGGGGGAGGCACCTTCTGCAGAACAATGGGGGGAGGCTCCTGCTGCAGAACAATGAGGGTAGGCTCCAGCTGCAGAACAATGGAGGGAGGCTCCTACTGCAGAACAATGGGGGAGGCTTCTGCTGCACAACAATGGGGGAGGCTTCTGCTGCAGAACAATGGGGGGAGGTTCCTGCTGCAGAACAATGGGGGAGGCTCCTGCTGCAGAACAATAGAGGGAGCCTCCTGCTGCAGAACAATGGGGGAGGCTCCTGCTGCAGAACAATGGGGTAGGCTCCTGCTGCAGAACAATGGAGGGCGCCTCCTGCTGCAGAACAATGGAGGGAGCCTCCTGCTGCAGAACAATGAGGGGTGGCTCCGGCTGCAGAACAATGGGGGAGGCTCCTGCTGCAGAACAAAGGGGAAGGCTCCTGCTGCAGAACAATGGGGGGGAGACTCCTGCTGCAGAACAATGAGGGGTGGCTCCTGCTACACAACAATGGGGGAGGCTCCTGCTCCGCAATAATGGGGGAGGCTTCTGCTGCGCATCAATGAGGGAGGCTCCTGCTGCAGAACAATGGGGGGTAGGCTCCTGCTGCAGAATAATGAGGGGTGGCTCCTGCTGCAAAACAATGTTGTAGAAAGCTCTGTTCCAACCACTGACAAAGCAGCTTCTACATATTATTTCACATTCAGTAAAACTGGAGGGAAGAAAAGAAAAGTAAAAAAACCATTGTCCCGATCAAAATATAGTCAGTTCCCCCAGAATAAGGTTTATTTTCCCAATCAGTGCATAGGATTCCCTAGGATTCCGCTCAGTGTACAGAAGCCCTCCGCGAAGTGTGGAGGATCCCTCTGCTCAGTGTATAGGAGACCTCTGCTCATTGTATACATACCCCGCACAGTGTGGAGGAGCCCTCTGCTCAGTTTCTAGGACCCCTCTGGTCAGTGCATAGGAACCCTTTTCTCAGTGTATTGTTACCCCCAGTCAGTGTATAGGAGCCCCTCTACCAGTGCAAAGGAGCCCCTCGATTAGTATACTGGAGCCCCCAGCTCAGTGTATATGAGCCCTCTTCTCACTGTAAAGGTGCCCCTGCTCAGTGTATATGATTCCCCTCACTCAGTGTACAAGAGCCCCCGCTCAGTTTATAGAAGCCCCTCGATTAGTGTACTGTTGCCCCCTGCTTAGGGTATAGGGGCCCTCTGCTCACTGTAATGAAGTTCCCTTTCTCAGTGTACAGGAGCCATCTGCTCAGTGTATTGGAGCCCCCCATTCACTGTATAGGAGCCCATTGATCAGTGCATAAGAATCATCTGTTCAGTGTATAGGAGCCCCCCTACCAGTGTATAGGAATCCTCTGCTCAGTGTATAAGAATCCTCTGCTAAGTGCATAGGAGCTCCTGTTTAGTGTATAGGAACCCCCTACCAGTGTGTAGGAACCCCAATACCAATGTATAGGAACCCCTCTACCAGTGTAAAGGAGCTCCCCTACCAGTATATAGGATCCCCCCTACCAGTGTATAGGAACCCCCCCACCAGTGTATTGTAACCCCCCTACCAGTGAATAGGAACCCCTCTACCAATGCATAGGAACCCCCCTACCAGTGTATAGGAAACCCCCTAACAGTGTATAGCAGCCCCCTCTCCGTGTATAGGAGAAGGGATGGAACATGATTTTTTTATTTAGTCCACATACAATTTGTGCCAAATCGCTTCTCCTCCCGTTATCACCCTATGGGGGGCTGTGTTTAGTTTGTTCTTTTTCTCCGTATGATGTATGGGGGGCACCTTAGCCTTATGGGGGTGTAAATACTTTTTGTTTATGGACACTGAGTGAGGTATCGGATGACCCCTTTGATATCCTTTCATGTGTTTTCCATCCTCCGGCGGGGATACAATATGAGGGTCTTGGTGTTTTCTCGGAGGATCCCCTCAGTCTTCACCTTCATTCTTGACGTGAATTTATGAACTTAGTTTTTCTTCTCAGCCCTAGCGTGAGGGAAACTTTACGATTCAATCAAAGGGGTTAGGTCAGAAGGAATAAATCTGCATTTCGGGGAAGCAATGTTGGGCATTGAGTTTCCAAATGATCAAAATTCTTTTTTTTATTGCATACTGAAAGTGTCAAACGCCTGTAAAGAAAGGCGCAGCGCTGGGGCCGAGCATCTTCTGTCAATTATTCCCGCTTTATTGAGTGTTTAAAGGCTACATTTTCTCCATTCCATATTTCGCACTGACAGAGCCAGATCTCAGCAATTCAGAACATCTGGTCCAGGAGGAGGTGATTACTGTCCCTCACTATCTTCAAGGAATCTCCAACAAAGAAAGATGGAGCTGAAGGTCCTGGGGCCAGTGTCCACCACGAGACGCCATATATGATCCTTTATCAATCACTGGAGACCTTGTGTCCGGCATCATGTGGAGGTTACTGTCACACGTACCACCTACCTGACCATTGTACAGACCGAGTCCCCCCTGCATGACAGAAGCCCCTATGGCAGTTGTTCGCAACCTTCGCGACTGTACCCTCAAAGGGTGAAAATATGTCTGTGGGTACCCCTCATGCGAAACTTATGCACAAGGTGTACCCGCAGAAAAAATACGTAATAAAAGTACTTAATTTCATAATGGCGTTTGCTTACCTCTCTAATGCAATACTTAATCCCCTTGTGCCATTATCCCCCCCCCCCTTCCATTTTAATCCCCTTGCACCATTATTCCCTCCCTCTATCTAAATCCCCTTGCGCCATTATTCCCTCTATCTAAATCCCCTTGTGCCATTATTCCCCCCCTCCATCTAAATCCCCTTGCGCCATTATTCCCTCCCTCTATCTAAATCCCCTTGTGCCATTATTCCCCCCCACCATCTAAATCCCCTTGTGTCATTATCCCCCCCCTCCATCTAAATCCCCTTGTGCCATTATTCCCTCCCTCCATCTAAATCCCCTTGTGCCATTATTCCCCCCCCTCCATTTTAATCCCCTTGCGCCATTATTCCCCCCTCCGATCCCCTGGGCCAATATATGAGGTACATACAATCACACCCTCCCATACTGCGGTGTTGCACTTAGTTTAACATGCTTACCAGGCCTGTGTCTATCCCGTTCGGTGGGAGTCGGAGGGCCGCACTGACGGGTGACGTCCTTCTGTGCCATGCCGGCACCTCTGCGTAACATCAGGGACGTCACACGTCAGGCCCGGACGCCACTGCAGCTCATGTAAAGCAGCCGCGGTACAGTATATTGAGCTGCCGCAGCGACTGCGGCGTCTAACTCTGCTGCCTACAGGTACTGGGGGGAACTATAACTCTGCTGTCTACACCTACTGGGGGGGGGCCCTAACTCTGCTGCCTACACCTACTTGGGGCGGACTCTAACTCTGCTGTCCACACCTACTGGGGGGACTCTAACTCTGCTGCCTACACCTACTATGGGGGAACTCTGCTGCATACACCTAATGTGAGGGAACTCTGCTGCCTACACCTACTTGGGGCGGACTCTAACTCTGCTGTCCACACCTACTGGGGGACTCTAACTCTGCTGCCTACACCTACTATGGGGGAACTCTGCTGCATACACCTAATGTGAGGGAACTCTGCTGCCTACACCTAATGTGGGGGACCATCAACTATGTTCATGCCTAGCTAATATGGGGCCAAACTAATAGGAGGGCTACCTACTAACTACATAGGGGGTTTTTCTAGTGCCCCTCCCAGACTATACTCTAGATCCACCACTCAGTGGAGGGTGTGCTGGCTACTTTCTTGACTAAATTCCTGGCTACCTAACTTTGTACCTGGATGCATAACTCCTTACCAACATACCAGGCTATCTAACTACCTACATACCTGGCTGCCAAACTACCTACCTGCATATCTTGCTACCTACCTATGTACATTCCTGGCCTTCATACATGGCTGCCTAACTACCCACCTAGCAACCTACCTACCTACCTGGCTAGACACCTACCTACATATCTGGCTTCCTGATCTATTTACCTAGTTAACTATTTACCTGGCTACCTACCTGCCCTTTTACTGTGCAAAACACCAAGGAGGGCATTATTACAGTTTATGGGCTTATAGATTGTGTAGAGGAGGGGACGGCACTGGAAAAAAGTCTAACATGTTTGTCCTGCAGATGGTAAGAGATTGACATGGCGGTCTGATCCAGATGGAGAAGAAAAAGAAAGAGGATGCCACTGATCAGGAAAGACATAATTGTGAGTCCCTAGATCTAACTGTCATCACTTCTATGGTATACAGATCCTGTGTACATCTGATATCTACTGCCATATGGTCCTGTATATAATCACTTATATTGTATACAGATCCTTTATAGTATATACTGGTCTGTGTATAGTGTTTTTATTCAGTACAGTATGGCGGTATTATACAGTTATTGTGTGGTGGTATATATTTACTCCTTGTACACTGGTATTATTGGTTATGGAAAATAATTTTACCTACCTTAAAGTGTTTCTTATATATAGATTTAGTTTATTTTGTGTGTAGGGCTGGTGGAGGGATTTGGGTAGAAAAAGGGGCAGAAGTGTGACCAGCAGCAGAGCATCGCAGGGGGCCCTTACTTTTTTTTGGGTCCAGGGGCCCTGAGTGTTGTCAGTCTGCCCCTGGGAGTTCCAGAAATGACAGGATCACAAGGACTGGAGGTCGTGCACCGGGACCATCACATCAATTTCATTATTGTGTAAAATGATTCTGCTGAAAGACAATTCTGGAGTAACGTCTGATGTTATCAGGTCACTTTCAGTAAATGTTTTTTTCAGAGTTATTTTTGTCAGTTTCGGGTTATTTCAGGAGGATTGTGGGTTTTCCTGTCTATAACAGGAGCCTGGCTATAATGTTGTTCATGTCTATAGATCAGGATGTGACAAACCAGAGATCGAAACGGAGACATAATGAGTGAGACGGAGCAGGAAGCAGAGAGAAGGGGCAGAAGCATCACCAGAACCGGGAGCAGTAAATAAAGCTGTGACACTGATCATCTGTGGCATTTAAAGGGGTATTCCTGGCTTTTGTTTTTATTTGACTGTGCTACAGGGGCTGTAAAGTTAGTATAGACCATAAAATAGTGTCTGTACCTGTCTTTGATGGGGGTCTCCCAAATCTTATGTGATCTTTGCCCCTAGCATTTAGCAGCTTACAGAATGAGTGTTGTCTTAGGCTTTTCCACGTTGCAGTGCTGCCCGAGACATTACTAGTCAGGTGTTGAAAGGGAGCCTGTCTGTGCTTCAATGGGTGAAGCGAGCGCTGGGTGGAAGCAAGATCATTCTTCACAGGGCTGCAGGGAATTGTAGTTTCAAGCACAGTACAGCATGGAAGGGAGCCTAGCTGTGCTGCAATGGGTGGGGTGGCCGATGTGTGGGAGGGAGATAAGTGACCTCCCACCTAGAAACAAGGGATCCTAGGGATTTTAGTTGGAGGAAGGGAACTCCAACAGGAAATAGCCAGTCCACACAGACAAGACAGCAGCGTGATGGGGGACACAGGACACGGCCATTTACCACCAACACAGGCACAAATACTTCCTGAGCAATACTTCCTACCATTACACGCTGACAGGTAAGTACTAAAGTCACCTGATGTTGGAGAACCCCTTTAATATTATCTGTCTTTTATCATATTTTGTCATCGATCATTTATTATTTAACAGATTTTAGTTGTTACTTTCATTCTTATATTATATTCTGCATTATTTATTCTCATGGTTCCCCTGTTATAATGATTCTGTTATTTATTCTGATTTTATGATACCTGAGTCTTAATAATCTTTTATATTGTGTTTTATGTTTCTTTTCTGTTGTTAAGTGAAAGCATTTGGAGCTTTTATTATCATTTTATCCACATGAAGTCACCGCATTTACAGTCTGAGATCCTATCAGTAATATAGATCGTCTGATCGCTCCATTACATTTAATCTTTTCAAGGTTTCTCCCTGTAATCAAAGAATATTTTGTTCCCTAATTAAAAGAACAAAGAGCGTCCGACCCTCCCGACTCTCTCCTCTCCTTCTGACCATCTCCTTCTGACCCTCTTCAACTATCCCTCTCCTGACCCTCTCCTCCTGACCCTCTCCAACTATCCCTCTCCTGACCCTCTCCTCCTGACCCTCTCCAACTATCCCTCTCCTGACCCTCTCCCCCTGACCCTCTCCAACTATCCCTCTCCTGACCCTCTCCTCCTGACCCTCTCCAACTATCCCTCTCCTGACCCTCTCCCCCTGACCCTCTCCAACTATCCCTCTCCTGACCCTCTCCAACCCCTCTCCTCGTGACTCTCTCCTCCTACCCCTCTCCTCCTCTCTCCTCCTATTCCTCTCCTCCTACCCCTCTCCTCCTGACCCTCTCCAACTATCCCTCTCTTCCTAACTCTATCCTCCTATCTCTCTCCTCTTGACCCTCTCCTCATGACCTCCTCCTGACCCTCTCCAACTGTCCATCTCCTCCTAACCCTGTCCCCCTGACCCTCCCCTCCTGACCCTCTCCTCCTTACCCCTCCATCTATTCTTCCCCTACTATCCCCCTCCTCCCGACCATCCCTCCTGACCCTCTCCATCTATCTATCTCCTCCTGACCCTCTCCTCCTATCCCTCTCCATCTATCCCTCTCCTCCTATCCCCCTCCTTCTTACCCTCTTCATCTATCCTTCTCCTCCTGACCCTCTCCATCTCTCTCTCCTTCTGACCCTCTCCTCCTGACCCTCTCCATCTATCTCTCCTTCTGACCCTCCCCTCCTGACCCTCTCCATCTATCCCTCTCCTCCTGACCCACTCCTTCTATCCCCCTCCTCCCGACTCTCTCCAACCATCCCTCTCCTCCCGACCCTCTCCTTTTATCCCTCTGCTCCTGACCCTCTCCATCTATCCCTCTCCTCCTTATCCTCCTCTCCTGACCCTCTCCTCCTGACCCTCCCCTCCTGACCCTCTCCTCCTATTCCTCTCCTCCTATTCCTATCCCTACTCCTATCCTCTCCTCCTATCCCTCTTCTCCTGACCCTCTCCATCTATCCCTCTCCTCCTGACCCTCTCCATCTATCCCTCTCCATCTATCCCTTTCCTCCTATCCCTCTCCTCCTGATCCTCTCCATCTATCCCTCTCCTCCTGAACCTCTCCTCTTGACTTCTCCTTCCGACCCTCCCTTCCTGACCCTCTCCTCCTGACCTCTCCTCCTGACCCTCTACTCCTAGCCCTCTCCTCCCGACCCTCTCCTCCTATTCCTCTCCTCCCGACCCTCTCCTCCTGACCCTCCCCTCCTGACCCTCCCCTCCTGACCCTCTCCTCCTGTCCCTCTCTTACTGACCTCTCCTCCTGACCCTTTCCTCCTCGTGCACTTCTTAATTAGGTCTCATATAATTATCGGGGTCTCTTTGGAGTGCCGCTCTCTGTCAGCTAATGAAAGACATGCACAGTGGTCAGCGCACATCATGTAACAGGTCTGGCTGTATGTGACATTTTATATCTTTTACCTTGTTTAGAACGCAGTTGTTGCCAGAGCTCCCAGCCAATATTTGTTCACTAACCAATGTAGACATCATGGATTCATTACAGGGACCACTATTAGTCCTGGCTTATATCACTTGCACTTTTAGAACGATTGCATTTGTTTGACATGACCTGATATCTTAAAACATCAGCAGAACGAAACGTTTGTTAATGCCGAAATCCTTGGCTCGGTGTAAATTGGAATCCGGCGGCCATTGTTGGAGCGTTACGTTCACCCATCTTACAATAGGCACCAGGAGGGGACCGGCCAAAAGTCACAGTTACCTTAGATATTGTTACAAGATGTAAAAACCCTTGAAGTGACTGTAATATGATGGATGAGGTGTGATCCTGTCTGACGGCCCTTTTAAGCTGCTCGGAACCCATTTCCTATTCTGAGCCTGAGGGCAGAACTTTAGCTGGTACATTAGGACGGGGTAAAGTATGGGGCACAATTCCTTCTTGTTCCTCAAAGCCAAACCAGAAATTCTGGACATCGAATAAACCGGAGCGTTCACTTCTCTCATCCATTGGAGCCGGAGATCGTCGTCTCTCCAGGGTTATATAACAAATCATGTTGATGCCGCTAGTTGTGATATTGAGGCATATTGGATGTGGGACACCAAAAATTTCTAGAACCCAGAGAATAGCAGCATAGTGCCCCTGTGGCTTCTATTGGGTTCCAGTGCAAAGTTTATGGGACAATGTAGTCTATGCAGTGGTCTCCATATTGTGCCCCCCCCCTCCTTAGATGGTGCAAAAACTACAGCCCCCAGCATTATTAATCAATGTTAGGAATCAATGCAGGTTTACTTTTTTTCTCCCTGCACTGTTCTTGGCTATTATTGAGCACATAGAGTAAACATCTACAGTGCAGGGAGAAAATGTGAACCCTGCATTGATGTGATGTAATTATACAGACCACGATTATAGACCAGCATGTCTGGACAGCAGTCAGTGTGCCCCCAGCTGTAGTCTTTGGCATGCTGGTCTATAATCATGGCAAATTACATCAAATTAATGCAGGGTTCACATTTCCTCCCTGCTCTATGGATGTTTACTCTATGTGCTCAATAATAGACAATAATAGAACAATGGACACAACTATGAACGGGAGAAGAAAGTCATAGATAAAGCGTAACCTTTATTCCATATGCAATAAGAAAATAGATATAAGAACAAGACAAAATAAATAAAAGTCAATTCTTTTCTAAAGACTGTCCCTTATTGCCAAAATCAGTCAATGTTTCAGGGGTACAGTAGCAGAATTAGGATAGCTAATGCTGCCCCCGTATATTGCATAGTGACCCTATACAATTCCCCTGACACACTGTACAATCCCGACATGTTTTCCCCTATATAATGTTTCAGCAGCAATTCTTAGTAGAATGGAGTAATGGATCACTGGGGTGGGTGGCATTTTGACTTTACCTCTGTGACAGGAACACCTCTTTGTATCATCCCATGGGACGTGAGCTAGTGTTCCAACCTAGGACTTGCCATATCATTTCATCACCGCATGGTTTTCCTTGTACATATATCTTACTCCATGCTACTGTGGTAGCCCTTGGGGGGTATATGGTAGTGGTGGTATGGTATAGGTATATAAGGGGTTAATGTTAACCCTAGAAGAGTTTGTGACGCCAGGCAGAGGGCTGGTATGCTGAATCCGTGTTCCGGCCTATCGCTGCCCTTCCCAGTAACGATAGGTGCATAAAATAACTGAAGATCCACAAAGAGATTTAAACTTGAACTTGAATAACGTTTACTGAAGTACTTGCAATATTCACGGCACAGTAACAGTCTCATACGAACAGTCCTTAGGTTGCTTAGTGACTGGCAGTAGTTGCGGACCTTGAGCTAGACAATAAGTCTCTTAATTTAGGAAGAGATTTGCAGATCCGTTCGGATTTAGGGGAGGTATTAGGTCCGGAGATGCTGCAGAGTGTTTGGGAGGTGATAAACTCTATAATTATAATGGTTCAGCCGATGCCGCAAGGCTCGGGCCTAACTCACTGCGATTACTGCTGTACAGGTCTTGCTTGCTTGACAGCCCACGAGGTAAGAGAGAGAAACATGGCCACCGCTCCCCCATATGTGCAGGGGGCATGGCGAATCCGATTGTTCGGAACATCTGCCATTCACCTTACATGGTGTGATGGGATTGCTTACGTCACAGGATCTATATACATTATAAAACCAAAACGAGGCTAGAGATACCAAAGTGAGGCCTGGAACGCATCACATGACCCGAATGCCCTGCGACACCATGGAAACAAGTAATTAACCATTTATTTACATTTATACTATACTATTTATATTATCTATGCATAAATTACTAATTATACGTTAAGATAGAGGCGACCAGGGGTAGACTAGATTACAGGGATCCCTACGCCCTAGGGACTCTGGCTATGGGGACCCATAAATAAATAAATACCGTATGAAATGCGGTACTGGGACACCACACTACTAATTCAAAAGTTGCCTCATATCTTCACAACTTCCTGTGCTATCCCATAATGAGTCCCAAACATTATGTAGGGGTGGGAGAAACACGTCGGGATTACACAGTGTGTCACCGGAATTGTATGAAAGAGGGTCACTCTGCAATACAAGGGGCAGCATCAGCTACTGTACCCCTGATATACTGACTAATTTGGGCAAAAATTCTTTAGAATTTACCTATTTTTTTTCTTTGCATTTGTACGGACCTTGTTCCTATATCTAAGAAGGATATAAAACTCATACCCTATCCTAAGGATAGAGGATAAGTGTCAGATTACGGGGGGTCCGACCACTAGGACCCCCATGATCTCCTGTACATGGCCTCGGCTCTCCTTCTAAAGGGAGCGTGTATAACATCACAAGCCCCCCCCCCCCCCCCCTCTATGCAGCTCTATGGGAGAGCCGGAGATTCCCGAGAGCAATGCTCCCGCTCTCCCATAGAAATGCATTGAGGGGGGCGTGTGGGCTACCGATTCGTCGACCTGCCCCATTCAGGAGGAGATCTAGGGCGCTGGGCGGGAGTTCATGGGGGGTCCCAACGATTGGACCCCCTATCATCTGACATTTATCCCCTACCCTTAGGATAGGGGGATACGTTTTTATATCTCAGAGTACTCCTTTAATAAATATTGAATAAAAGGTTAAAGTAGATACATCTGTGGTGAGGGTGTGATGAGGGCCGATTTTATTACCCTAGGGGCAGATGGCATTAACCCTTTGTATTCATTACGCCAGGGCGTAGTTAACCTCTTCCCCACCCGAGGTATGGCCGCTGGATCCTGGGCTAGGCGCAGGGCAAATAATGACTCCGAACAAAGGCAGCTGTACTGAGGCAGACAGATGGAATAGTCTTTACAGCTCAGTTAGACCCAAGGAGGTGACCAATGACTTTAGAGACTTGCTGGGACTTGTAGTGGACTTGGACAGAATGCTGCAGACCCATGCTGAATTTAGACAAACTTGACTGACTTGACTAGGACTGACTAGACTTCACCCCTTGTGTAGCTTACCAGGCTTTGACGTTCACCTGTGGGGCACTTGGGGATGGATCCGTGGCTTCGTGGTCGGCCGTGGGTCTCCTCAGGACACCAGACACTCTCAGGTCTTGACTGTTGCTCAGCAAGGTCTAAACTGAACTAACTCCTCCCTTGTATATAACGGAGAAATGTAGAGGACTCCCATAGGTCACCACACAAGTCACCTGGTCACTGACACCTTCCCTGGTTCCACATGACTTAGTTACAACATTTAAAAGCATATAACATTATAAAGAAAATTTCATCCATAACATACGGCACTTATTAACCATTTGAGATATATACAATAAGTGTGGGGGGGGGGGGGGGGGGACTCAGGGGACAGTGAAATAGGGTCCGCCTCACAGGACAGAAAGAGTACGGGAGCGCAACTCCTATACTGGGCCACCACACATCAAGTACAAAAACATGTCCCATTTAGATTGTGGAGGGGTCCGACCACTGGGACCCCTGTCAATCTCCTGTACAGGGCCCCGTCTCTCTCCGAGAACTGGACTTGTGTTGACCCCCGCATAAAACGGCACCCGACACGCCTCTACAAATACGGGAGAACCGTTTGCCCATCTTTGGATCTCATATAGAGATATATGGAGGGACATGTTGACCACTGCTTCATGCCGGGGGATCGCAGGGGATCCCAGTAATCGGATCCCCCTGTGATCACTTTTCTCCCTGCACTTTGGATGTTTACTCCGCTCAATTGCACATTGTATTTGCCTATAACAGTATTTACCAACCAGTATGCCTCCAGCTGTTGCAAAACTACAACTCCCAGCATGCCCGGACAACCATTGGAAACATCTATGAGAAGAAAGTCACAGATAAAGTGTAACCTTTATTCCGTATAAGAAAATAGATATAAGAACAGCGGTTGGATCCCCCCCGCCATCTAAAACGTATCCCCTATCCTGCAGATTGGGGATTAGTTTTTGTACGTGACACTTCTCCTTTAAATTTATTGTAGAGGGGCTGGAATACCCCTTTAAGAGATAGAAACTGAGAGCATGGGAACAGTGAGGTCAGTTTCCATACGGCGATGTGTGTTGCCCGCGATGGCCGTCAGGACATGATGGGAGTTGCCATTTTGTTGTGAAACGTTCATGTAGAGTAATAAATCTGATCCGACTACTAATCCGGGGCCGTTGGGTGGTCCGGTCTCCCTGCGGCATTAGATGTAATTCGATGACGCAATATTAGCGAATACCCTCCGGCTACGCCCCAGACTTGTCCCGCAGATACCAGGAATATATCTTCTTAGGAGCAGAGTAACTTATTCCACATATTCGTGCACGGATATAAGGGTACGAGCGTCTTCTGTGACCCGGATGACGGCCAATAGGCGCCGAGTGCGCAGGAGGGACGGGGAGAGCCGGTGAATTGGCAAAGGGACGCGCACATCTACCAGGGTAGTGACTCAGATTAGGTGCGGAAAGCCGCGCGCCTGATGAATGATGGAAAGTTTACTCACATGAAGAGCGAAGGCTAAGTGCGCCGCTTAAACCCCATTAAGAAAAGAAAACAATTTGTGATGTCAATGAGCGAGGAGACGTTCGCCGCTCCATGGTCTGCCAGACTGGAAAGAGAGCGAGGACTGAGAGAAGATGAATTACAGGCATGTCTACTAATATCTATATCAGTGGACTCAATAGAGCTCTAGCTGGTGCAAAACTACAACTCCCAGCATGCCCGGACAGCCGTTGGCTGTCCGGGCATGCTGGGAGTTGTAGTTTTGCACCAGCTGGAGGGCACACTGGTCGTTAAATACTGCTTTTAATAAATACAATGCAGAATCGAGCACATCGAGTAAACGTTCACAGTGCAGGGAGAAAATGTAAACCCTGTATTGATTACTAATAACATGTCATCTGATTTGTTACCTGTTGTAGTTTTGCACCATCTGGAGGCACACTGGTTGGAAAATACTGCCTTAGATAAATACAATGCACACTATTGAGTACATCGAGTAAACGTCCACAGTGCAGGGAGAAAATGTAAACCCTGTATTGATTACTAATAATATGTCATCTGATTTGTTACCTGTTGTAGTTTTGCACCAGCTGGAGGCACACTGGTTGGAAAATACTACTTTAGATAAATACAATGCACAATTGAGTCCATCGAGTAAACGTCCACAGTGCAGAGAGAAAATGTAAACCCTGTATTGATTACTATTAACATGTCATCCGATTTGTTACCTGTTGTAGTTTTGCACCAGTTGGAGGGCACGCTGGTCGGGAAACACTGCTATAGATAAATATGATGTAGAATTAAGCATACTGAGTAAACGTCCATCGTGCAGGGAGAAAATGTAAACCCTGTATTGATTATTAATAACATGTCATCAGATTTGTCGCCTGTTGTAGTGTTGCACCACCTGGAGGCACCATGGTCGGGAAACACTACTATAGATAAATACATTATACAATTGAGCACATCGGGTAGATGTCCACAGTGCAGGGAGAAAAGGTAAAACCTGTATTGATTACTAATTACATGTCATCTGATTTGTTACCTGTTGTACTTTTGCACCGGCTGGAGGGCACATTGGTTGGGAAACACTGCTATAGATAAATATGATGTACAATTGTGCATACTGAGTAAACGTCAACGGTGCAGGGAGAAAATGTACACCATGCATCAATAACTAATAATATGTCATCTGATCTTTTACCTGTTGTAGTTTTGCAACAGCTGGAGGCACACTGTTTGGAAAATACTGCTTTAGATAAAACAATGCACAATTGAGTACATCGAGTAAACGTCCATGGTGCAGGGAGAAAATGTAAACCCTGTATTGATTAATAATATCATGTCATCAGATTTGTCCACCGTTGTAGTGTTGCACCACCTGGAGGCATCATGGTCGGGAAACACTACTATAGATAAATACATTATACAATTGAGCACATCAGGTAAATGTCCACAGTGCAGGGAGAAAATGTAAACTCTGTATTGATTACTAATTACATGTCATCTGATTTGTTACCTGTTGTAATTTTGCACCAGCTGGAGGGCACATTGGTCTGGAAACACTGCTATAGATAAATATGATGTACAATTGGGCATACTGAGTAAACGTCCACGGTGCAGGGAGAAAATGTACACCATGCATTAATAACTAATAATATGTCATCTCATTTTTTACCTGTTGTAGTTTAGCAACAGCTGGAGGCACACTGATTAGAAAATACTGCTTTAGATAAATACAATGCACAATTAAGTACATCAAGTAAACGTGCATGGTGCAGGGAGAAAATGTAAACCCTGTATTGATTAATAATAACATTTCATCAGATTTATTGCCTGTTGTAGTGTTGCACCACCTGAAGGCACCATGGTTGGGAAACACTACTATAGATAAATACATAAATACAATTGAGCACATCGTGTAAATGTCCACAGTGCAGGGAGAAAATGTAAACCCTGTATTGATTACTAATTACATGTCATCTGATTTGTTACCTGTTGTAATTTTGCACCAGCTGGAGGGCACATTGGTCGGGAAACACTGCTATAGATAAATATGATGTACAATTGTGCATACTGAGTAAACATCCATGGTGCAGGGAGAAAATGTAAACCCTGTATTGATTAATAATAACATGTCATCAGATTTGTCACCTGTTGTCCACGGTGCAGGGAGAAAATGTACACCATGCATTAATAACTAATAATATGTCATTTAATTTTTTTTACCTGTTGTAGTTTTGCAACAGATGGAGGCACACTGGTTGGAAAATACTGCTTTAGATAAATACAATGCACAGTTGAGTACATCGAGTAAACGTCCACAGTGCAGGGAGAAAATGTAAACCCTGTGTTGATTACTAATAACATGTCATCTGATTTGTTACCTGTTGTAGTTTTGCAACAGCTGGAGGCACACTGGTTGGAATATACTGCTTTAGATAAATACAATGAACAACTGAGTACATCGAGTAAACTGCTATAGATAAATATGATGTACAATTAAGCATACTGAGTAAACATCCATGGTGCAGGGAGAAAATGTAAACCCTGTATTGATTAATAATAACATGTCTTCAGATTTGTCACCTGTTGTAGTTTTGCACTACCTGGAGGCACCATGGTCGGGAAACACTACTATAGATAAATACATTATACAATTGAGCACATCGGGTAAATGTCCACAGTTCAGGGAGAAAATGTAAACCCCCTATGCAATATATATTCTGATTTGTTAGCAGTTTTAGTTTTGCACCAGCCGGAGGGCACACTGGTCAGGAAACACTGCTATAGATAAATATAATGTACAATTGAGTATACTTAGTAAACATCCAAGGTGCAGGGAAAAAATGTAAACCCAGCTTTACTTACTAATAATATGTCATCTGATTTGTTACCTGTTGTAGTTTTGCACATGCAGGGAGAAAATGTAAACCCTGCATTGACTGACTGAGTATCACTGTATGACCTGCACACAATAAATCACCTGCAGAATATCCGAGTGCCTCCGTATCTTTTGTTCTAAACCCTGCATTACTTACTAATAATATGTCCTCTGATTTGTTACCTGTTGTAGTTTTACATCAGCTGGAGGGCAAATTGGTCAGGAAATATTGCTTAATAGATAAATACAATATACAATTTAGCACGTCAAGTACACATCCACAGTGCAGGGAGAAAATGTAAACCTTGCATAAAAGATTTCCAGCGGTAATAAACTTTCTGATCACGGGGGGGTCCGACCTCTGGGACCCCCCACAATCTTTTGCACAGGGCCCCAGCTCGGCCCTTCTGTTAGCACATTAACTGGTCCAAACACACCTGCTCCGTTCATCTCTATGGGCATGTTGGAGACAGACAAATGCTGTGTCTCCGCCTCTCCCATAGAGATGAATGGAGGGGGCGTGTTTGGACCAGTGGATGTGCTGTGTGCCAAACATCACACACAGGAGCTGAGTCGTGGCCGAGCCAGGGCCCCATACGGAGATCGCAGGGGATCCCAGCAGTTGGACCCCCGTGATCAGACACTTGTCCCATATCCTGCGGACATCTTCTTTAATCACTAATAATATGTCAACTGGTTTGTTACCTGTTGTAGTTTTGCACCAGCTGGAGGCACACTGGTCGGAAAACACTTCTATAGATTAATACAATGTACGATTGAGCACATGGAGTAAACATCCACAGGACAGGGAGAAAATGTAAATCTTGCATTACTTATTAATGATATGTCATTTTATCTGTTGTAGTTTTGTAACATCTGCTGAGCCACAGTTATGAGACCTCCGGTCTAGGTGGACACCACGCCGGCTGCCGAGGCCACCATTGGAGGTGACAGGAACAATTTGTAACTTTATAAATTTACAGTAAATTCAAGGGGTTCAAAGGTCGGTGGTGAGTCATTAAAGGGGTACTCCAGCCCTAAGACATCTTATCCCCTATCCAAAGGATAAGGGATAAGATGTCTGACCGCGGGGGTCCCGCCGCTGGGGGCCCCGCCGCTGGGGGCCCCGCCGCTGGGGGCCCCTGCAATCTTGCATTCGGCACCCACCTCTTTGAGCTGCACGCCGCGCTGCCAGATCACAAGCTGCCTGGTGCCGACCACGGCGCCGGAGTATCGTGACGTCACGCCCCGCCCCCACTATGCAAGTCTATGGGAGGGGGCGTGACGGCCGGATGGATATTATGGATGGATGATGGATATTATGGCTGGATAATAGATATTACGGAGATAATGGATATTATGGATAGATAATAGATATTATGGATGGAAGATGGATATTATGGATGGATATTATGGAGATAATGGATATTATGGATGGATGATGGATATAATGGAGATAATGGATATTATGGATGGATAATAGATATTATGGATGGATGATGGATATTATGGAGATAATGGATATTATGGATAGATAATAGATATTATGGATGGATGATGGATATTATGGATGGATATTATGGAGATAATGGATATTATGGATGGATGATGGATATTATAGAGATAATGGATATTATGGATGGATAATAGATATTATGGATGGATGATGGATATTATGGATGGATATTATGGAGATAATGGATATTATGGATGGATAATAGATATTATGGATGGATGATGGATATTATGGATGGATATTATGGAGATAATGGTTATTATGGAGATAATGGATATTATGGATTGATATTATGGAGATAATGGATATTATGGATGGATGATGGATATTATGGATGGATAATGGATATTATGGATGGATAATAGATATTATGGAGATAATGGATATTATGGATGGATGATGGATATTATGGATGGATGATGGATATTATGGATGGAAATTATGTGTAATGTTCATTTATTTGTATTTAGCATTTTTCTACATTGGGTCCTGTTTAGACATTGTGGTTTATTTACTTAGAGTGTTGTGTAGGTTTCTTTGTGGGTTTAGATTTTTGACATTTTGCACTTTTCCCTACATTTAGCTTTTTTTTACACCTGCTCTGCTCTCTAGGGTTTTCCTCAGTACAAATCTTCCACATTTTCTGTGGAAACCTTAGTAAATATGTTGGGATTTTTCTAAACGGTCGGAGCCACGCCCCTTTTGTCGGGACCACGCCCACTTCATCCCATGGCCACATCCCCTTTTTGGATTTTTCTTGTAAAATGGAGGGTTTTGGTTTTTTTGGTCGCAAATTGTGTCGCAAGGGACGTGCAACACAATTTGGGTGCAAAACCCAAGTCGGGATCACGTTAGTAAATAGACCCCATTATGTTTGTGTCTGAACAGTTTCTGTGTTTATTCTCCCTGGTTTGGGAAGAGTTAACCTTCCAGCCATTCAGCACGGGGGGGGGGCTGGGCTGATAATTTCACCTGTTACGATGTTTCTTTATGCGCTTTATCTGTCTGAGCACATGTTGTCCCGTTATGTGCTCCGGCCTCACACGCTGGCTGTGAGCGCATGGTCCCGTTACCTGCTGCTGCCGGCGGGGCTGGGATTCGAATAGCGGGACTCGCCCGCATGTGAGACCTAGTCCGTCACTCACCTGGTGCTTCTCCTGCTCCCCGCCTCTGCCTCACTTCTCTGGCGTGTGTATCCCCGTCCCCTAGGGCACACGCGCGCCGGAGCTATAAGATTTAAAGGGCCAGTGTGCCCATTAGTGTAGTACACCTGTGGCTTATTTATAAATTCCTCCACCCTCCTCACTTCCCTGACAGATCTTTGTTGCCTTGTGCCTAAGAGAAAACATTCCTGAGAGTTGCCTTGCCGTGTATCTGACCCTTTGCTTTGTGACCTGACCTTGCTCCTCTGTTGCCTGCGTACTGACCTCCTGCTACATCCTGACTACACATCTGTGCCGCCTGCCCTGACCTTCTGCTATCCTGACTACGAGCTGCCTTATCCCTCCTGTGCCTCGCATCTCCTCAGCCGCCTGTGTGGTCGAGCCGTGCCAGGGGTAGTGACCTGGGTGCCGCCTGCCGCAGCAAGTCCATCCCGCTTTGCGGCGGGCTCTGGTGAACACCAGCGGCACCTTAGACTCCGCTCCCTGGTACGGTCCGAGTCATCTGTCACACAGGTCCAGCGGATCCCCATCCACCGGCATTGCTGAACTATGTCAAGAAGATTCTTCCGTTGGTGACTACGCAGTTCAGTTCCGCATTCTAGCCTCAGAACTGGCATGAAATGATGAGGCCTTGTGTGCCACATTCAAAAAAGGACTGTAAAGCAGCATTAAAGATGCCCTTGCTGCCGTGATCCTCCTTCTTCTTTGACTGAACGTATCCACTTAGCCACACGTATTGATGTACATTTTGCTGAGAGGCAGAAATAATTGAACTTAGAGATGGAACCTGCCCGAACATGGAGATATCCTCACCTGGCACCCGTGTTTCAACATCCACCTCTACAGTTTTCTGCACCTCTTGCCGAAGAGGCTATGTAAGTGGGTCGTTCTCTTCTTACATAACAGGCGAGATCACGACAACGCAGTGAGAATTTGTGCTTGTATTGTGCTTGCCCCGAACACTTCCTCAAAGACTGTTCTGTTATTCCACAGAATCCGGGAAAACGCTCGCACCTAGGGCACATAGGAGAGGCGTCCCTAGGTGTGAATATCACCTCCCCTGGCTTAACTATTCCTGTACAAGTCTTCGGTTCAGCCAAGTTTTCCTTCAGAGCTACAGCATTTTTGGATTCCGGATCTGCAGGTGACTTCATTGATGCGGCTTTAGTCCACAAGTATCATCTTCCTGTCACTCGCCTTGCCAAGCCCTTGTTAATCTCCTCTGTTAATGGAGAAAATCTGGACTGTAAGGTTCACTTCCGTACTGAATCTCTTGTCATGCAAGTGGGAGTATTGCATAAAGAAAAGATTGAATTCCATGTTCTGTCACACTGTACTTCTGAGATTCTTCTTGGCCTTCCTTGGCTGCAACGCCATTCTCCGCAACTGGATTGGAGAACTGGAGAGATTATTATTTGGGGACAATCCTGTCAAAATCTTTGCCTCCAATCAGTTAAGTCTAAAGTTGTTTCTCGTCTTCCTCCTTTACCTGGCCTGCCTCCACCCTACCAAGATTTCTCTGATGTTTTCTGCAAGAAACAGGTTGAGTCTCTGCCTCCACATCGTCCTTACGACTGCCCTATAGATCTTCTGCCTGGTATCACTGCTCCTCATGGAAGTATATATCCTCTATCAATTCCTGAGACAAATATTATATATATTCAGGAGAATCTCCAAAAGGGATTTATCCGTAAGTCATCTTCTCCTGCTGGAGCACATTTCTTCTTTGTAGGGAAGAAGGATGGCTCACTCCGTCCATGCATTGACTACAGGGGACTTAACAAAATCACGGTCAAGAACCGTTACCCTCTACCTCTTATCTCAGAACTTTTTGTGGTGCCAAGGTCTTCTCCAAGTTGGACTTACGCGGTGCGTATAACCTCATTCGTATCCGCAAGGGAGATGAATGGAAATGGCCTTCAATACTCATGACGGACATTTCGAGTATTGCCATTTGGTCACCGCAATGCTCCAAAAGTTTTTCAAGAGTTTGTCAATGATATCTTCCGTGATCTTCTCTACACCTGTGTATACCTAAATGACATCCTGATCTTCTCTTCCAACTTAGAAGAGCATCGTACTCATGTCCGTCTGGTTCTTCAGTAATTACGGAAGAATCATCTCTACGCCAAACTGGAGAAATGTCTGTTCGAAAGGTCTAGTCTTCCATTTCTTGGCTATATTGTCCCTCACCAGGGCCTGCAGATGGTTCCAGATATATTGTCTGCAGTATTGAATTGGCCTCATCCTTCGGGCCTACGTGCTATTCAACGTTTTCTGGGATTCGCTAACTATTATCGTCAATTTATCCCACATTTTTCATCCTTGGTTGCTATTGTGGCTCTCACTAAGAAGGCTTCTAATCCTAAGTCTTGGGCCAAGGGCAAGACTGTTACTTGTGGGTTCTTCTCCAAGACCTTCTCTCCTGCTGAGAGGAATTACTCCATTGGAGATCGTGAACTCCTTGCTATCAAGCTAGGTTTGACATTTATTGGACGGTTCTTCTCATTCGGTCAGCATCTACTCTGATGATAAGAATCTTCTAAACCTTCAGTCTGCTCAGCGTTTGAACCACCGCCAGGCAAGGTGGTCACTGTTCTTTTTCTAGGCTCAACCTCTTCACCCACTTCCATCCAGAAGACAAGAACATCAGAGCTACTGCTCTCTCCAGATCCTCTGATGTATTTGGTTCGGACTCCACGCCTAGGCATATTATTCCTTTAGACCTCCTGCCGTAAATTCAGCAAGTTCCTCCGGGAAAATCCTTTGTGCCCGCCAGATTGGGACGCAAGGTCCTGAACTGGGGTCATTCTTCCTTGACAGCAGGTCATCCTGGAATACGCAAGACTCTACTTCTTATTTCCTGGCACTACTGGTGGCCCCATCTTGAACGTGATGTTTCTGATTTTGTTTGTTCCTGTGAAACTTGTGCCCACGACAAAACTCCTTGACAGAGACCTGCAGGACTTTACCCATTCCAGAGACTCCCTGGTCCCATATCACCATGGATTTCATCACCGATTTTCCACCATCTCATAATAACACTGTCATTTGGGTCTTTATAGATCGGTTTTCCAAGATGGCTCATTTCATTCCTCTACCAGGTCTTCCTTCTGCCCCACAGCTGGCGAAGTACTTCTTGTTGCATGTCTTTCGTTTACATGGTCTTCCTCAGCATATCGTTTCGGATCAAGGTGTGCAGTTTGTCTCTAAGTTCTGGTGAGCCCTTTGTAACTGTCTGGACATCAATCTGGACTTCTCCTCGGCCTATCACCCTCAGTCCAACGGTCAGGTGGAGAGGGTCAATCAAATCCTTGAGACTTATCTTCGGCATTTTGTATCAGCTCGCCAAGATGATTGGGTCGACCTTCTCCCCTGGGCTAAATTCTCATATAATCATAAGGATTCCGACTCCACAAGGTCATCTCCCTTTTTTGTTGTCTACGGACTCCATCTCCGTCCTCCTCTTCCTCTCCCAGTCTCCTCCGGTGTGCCTGCTGTTGATGAGCTGGTCCGTGACTTCTCCACCATCTGGCAGCAGATGCAACAGTCGTTATCTCAGGCTTCTTCACGCATGAAGGCGCAAGCGGATAACAGTAGAAGACCTCCTCCGTCCTTCTCTCCTGGTGACATGGTGTGGCTTTCATCCAAGTACATCCTCTTCAAGATCCCCTGTTACAAGCTCGGTCCTCGTCGCTACCTTGGTCTCTTCCAGATTCTACAAAAAAAATCAACCCTGTCTCCTACAAACTCCGTCTACCTGCTACGTTACGTATTCCTAATTCCTTCCACGTCTCTCTCCTCAAGCCTCTTGTCATAAATCAGTTTTCTCAGAAGAATCTTGTCCCCACACCTGTCTCCGGCTCTTCTGATGTCTACAAAGTTAGAGATTCTTGCCACAAAGACTATGAGAGGTAAATACTTTTTTCTGGTCGACTGGAAGGGTTATAAGTCCTGAGGAGAGATCTTGGGAGCCTGAGGAGAATATCCTGGACCCTGACCTTCTTACGAGTTTTCTGACTCGTAAAAGGAGAGGGAGACCAAAGGGGGAGGGTACTGTTACGTACTGCGCCCCGGCCGCACGTGCTGGTTGTGAGCGCATGGCCCCATTACCTGCTGCTGCCGGCGGGGCTGGGATTCGCATCGCGGGATGTGCCCGCATGCGAGCCCCAGTCCGTAACTCACCTGGTGCTTCTCCTGCCCCAGCCTCTGCCTCTTTGCTCCGGCGCCCGTCTCCTAGGGCGCACACGTGCCGGAACTTTAAGATTTAAAGGGCCAGTGCACTCATTAGTGTGATTCACCTGTGGCTCATTGATAAATTCCTCCACCCTCCTCACTTCTCTGCCGGATCTTTGTTGCCTTGTGCCTGAGAGAAAGCATGCCTTACCGTGTATCTGATCCTTTGCTCTGGGACCTGACCTTGCTCCTCTGCCGCCTGCCTACTGACCTCCTGCTACATCCTGACTCTCTTATGATCAGTGAGGTCTCTCTCTCCTGTAGAGTGTAATCTCTTATGATCAGTGAGGTCTCTCCTGTAGAGTGTAATCTCTTATGATCAGTGCGGTCTCTCCTGTAGAGTGTAATCTCTTATGATTAGTGAGGTCTCTCCTGTAGAGTGTAATCTCTTATGATCAGTGAGGTCTCTCCTGTAGAGTGTAATCTCTTATGATCAGTGCGGTCTCTCCTGTAGAGTGTAATCTCTTATGATCAGTGAGGTCTCTCTCCTGTAGAGTGTAATCTCTTATGATCAGTGCGGTCTCTCCTGTAGAGTGTAATCTCTTATGATCAGTGCGGTCTCTCCTGTAGAGTGTAATCTCTTATGATCAGTGGGGTCTCTCCTGTAGAGTGTAAGCTCTTATGATCAGTGTGGTCTCTCCTGTAGAGTGTAAGCTCTTATGATCAATGAGGTCTCTCCTGTATAGTGTAATCTCTTATGATCAGTGTGGTCTCTCCTGTAGAGTGTAATCTCTTATGATCAGTGAGGTCTCTCTCTCCTCTGTAGAGTGCAATCTTTTATGATCAGTGAGGTCTCTCTCTCCTGTAGAGTGTAATCTCTTATGATCGGTGCGGTCTCTCCTGTAGAGTGTAATCTCTTATGATCAGTGAGGTCTCTCCTGTAGAGTGTAATCTCTTATGATCAGTGCGGTCTCTCCTGTAGAGTGTAATCTCTTATGATCAGTGAGGTCTCTCCTGTAGAGTGTAATCTCTTATGATCAGTGCGGTCTCTCCTGTAGAGTGTAATCTCTTATGATCAGTACAATCACGCCATCTAGGGGCTCCCCCACACATTACAGGGGGTCCATCCTGTGAGGGTCTCAGGGGCTTTTTCTGCCATTATATGATTGATGGGGGGGATTACGCTCCAGCTATAATAAAGCGTTTACCACCAGAACACGTTCGGCCTTAAATATGTGATTGTATAAAATTCACAGAAACGCCATCACCCTTTATAAGAGAAGAATTTCCCAGAGTAAAAGGAAACAAGATAATAAAATACTTTAATGCGAAACACAATGTGGAGGAGGCCGCGGCTTTGTATGGGGTCGGGTCGCCATGGAAACCCAGATATTTTCTAATTAAATCTCTCTCTGGGCAATAACGCTTTGTGTGCGCTCACGTGGGCTCCGATTTTATTAAAATGTTTGAAGCGGAGGCTAAAACTGATTACAAAGCGTCTGTCCGGCCTAAAACACAAACAAACAGTCTCTGCGGAGCTTTGTTCTTTTCATCTGTCTCTTTGTCTACAGGGACTTTGGTGAAATGCCGAAATTAAACCTAGAACAGGATTACTTGGGATGTTCTTCATTACAGGGAAAAGTGCGCGGGCCGTGCGAACGTATCGGGGCAGAGGACGTCTGTATCCACTTACTGCCGAGGTAACACAATCCCCACCGGACATTACTAAAGTCGGGGTGCAGCCTGATCCCCTACACGTCACAACATGTGTTTAAGGATCAACCTATAAATCCAGAACATGTTCAGAAGAAAAGATAAAGATGGAGATCAGAGAGATCAGAGAGATCAGCGGAGATCAGTGGAGATCAGAGAGATCAGCGGAGATCAGAGAGATCAGCGGAGATCAGAGAGATCAGAGAGATCAGAGAGATCAGAGAGCTCAGCGGAGATCAGAGAGATCAGAGAGATCAGCAGAGATCAGAGAGGTCAGCGGATATCAGAGAGATCAGAGAGATCAGAGAGATCAGAGAGATCAGTGGAGATCAGAGAGGTCAGCAGAGATCAGATAGATCAGAGAGATCAGAGAGATCAGTGGAGATCAGAGAGGTCAGCGGAGATCAGAGAGATCAGCGGAGATCAGAGAGATCAGCAGAGATTAGAGAGATCAGCAGAGATCAGAGAAATCAGAGACATCAGCGGAGATCAGAGAGATCAGCGGAGATCAGAGAGATCAGCAGAGATCAGAGAGATCAGAGAGATCAGCAGAGATCAGAAAGATCAGAGACATCAGCGGAGATCAGAGAGGTCAGAGAGATCAGCGGAGATCAGAGAGGTCAGCGGAGATCAGAGAGATCAGCGGAGATCAGAGAGATCAGCGGAGATCAGAGAGATCAGCGGAGAATGTGACGGAGGAGAAGGATGTCTGGTTACATCTCCCCAACACATCTTCACCCTAAACATAGTCTTCAGCTGATCATATAGATAACAGAGCGGACTCCATACTGATCACTCACGATTAACCCAGACAGGACCCTACAGACCCCTCTGTCTTCCTCCTCCAGACTCCTCTATCCTCCTCCTCCAGACTCCTCTATCCTCCTCCAGACTCCTCTGTCCTTCTCCTCCAGACTCCTCTGTCCTCCTCCTCCAGACTCCTCTATCCTCCTCCAGACCCCTCTGTCCTCCTCCTCCAGACTCCTCTGTCCTCCTCCTCCAGACTCCTCTGTCCTCCTCCTCCAGACCCCTCTGTCCTCCTCCTCCAGACTCCTCTGTCCTCCTCCAGACTATTCCTCCTCCAGACACCTCTGTCCTCCTCCTCCAGACCCCTCTGTCCTCCTCCAGACCCCTCTGTCCTCCTTCTCCAGACTCCTCCTCCTCCTCCAGACACCTCTGTCCTCCTCCTCAAGACCCCTCTGTCCTCCTCCTCCAGACACCTTTGTCCTCCTCCTCCAGACCCCTCTGTCCTCCTCCTCCAGATTCCTCTGTCCTCCTCCTCCAGACTCCACTGTCCTCCTCCTCCAGACTCCTCTGTCCTCCTTCTCCAAACTCCTCCTCCTCCTCCAGACACCTCTGTCTTCCTCCAGACCCCTCTGTCCTCCTCCTCCAGACCCCTCTGTCCTCCTCCTCCAGACTCCACTGTCCTCCTCCTCCAGACTCCTCTGTCCTCCTCCTCCAGACACTTCTGTCCTCCTCCTCCAGACCCCTCTGTCCTCCTCCTCCAGACACCTCTGTCCTCCTCCTCCAGACTCCTCTGTCCTCCTCCTCCAGACCCCTCTGTCCTCCTCCTCCAGACTCCTCTGTCCTCCTCCTCCAGACACCTCTGTCCTCCTCCTCCAGACACCTCTGTCCTCCTCCTCCAGACCCCTCTGTCCTCCTCCTCTTCCAGACTCCACTGTCCTCCTCCAGACTCCTCTGTCCTCCTCCTCCAGACCCCTCTGTCCTCCTCCAGACTCCACTGTTCTCCTCCAGACACCTCTGTCCTCCTCCTCCAGACCCCTGTCCTTCTCCTCCAGACTCCACTGTCCTCCTCCAGACTCCTCTGTCCTCCTTCAGACTAAATATAACCTGCCACATACTGTACCCCTAAATATAACCTGCCACATACTGTACCCCCTAAATATAACCTGCCACATACTGTACCCCCTAAATGTAAACTGTCACATACTGTACCCCTAAATATAATCTGCCACATATTGTACCCCTAAATATAACCTGCCACACACTGCACCCCCTAAATATAACCTGCCACATACTGTACCCTCTAAATATAACCTGCCACATACTGTACCCCTAAATATAACCTGCCACATAC
Source organism: Hyla sarda (assembly GCF_029499605.1). Classification (NCBI taxonomy): domain Eukaryota; kingdom Metazoa; phylum Chordata; class Amphibia; order Anura; family Hylidae; genus Hyla; species Hyla sarda. Next base: position 1,464,966 of record NC_079193.1, on the reverse strand, counting down.
TGTACCCCCTGAATGTAACCTGCCACATACTGTACCCCTAAACATAACCTGACACACACTGTACCCCCTAAATATAACCTGCCACATACTGTACCCCCTAAATATAAACTGCCAAATAATGTACCCCCTAAATATAACCTAACACATACTGTACCCCCTAAATATAACCTGCCACATACTGTACCCCCTGAATGTAACCTGCCACATACTGTACCCCTAAATATAACCTGCCACACACTGTACCCCCTAAATATAACCTGCCACATACTGTACCCCCTAAATATAACCTGCCACATGCTGTACCCCTAAATATAACCTGCCACATACTGTAGCCCCTAAATATAACCTGTCACATACTGTATCCCCTAAATATAACCTGACACATACTGTATCCCCTAAATATAACCTGCCACACACTCTACCCCTAAATATAACCTGCCACATACTGTACCCCATAAATATAACCTGCCACACTGTACCCCCTAAATATAACCTGCCACATACTGTACCCCTAAATATAACCTGCCACATACTGTACCCCCTAAATATAACCTGCCACATACTGTACCCCTTAATATAATCTGCCACATACTGTACCCCTAAATATAACCTGCCACATACTGTACCCCTAAATATAATCTGCCACATACTGTACCCCTAAATATAATCTGCCACATACTGTACCCCCTAAATGTAACCTGCCACATACTGTACCCCTAAATATGATCTGCCACATATTGTACCCCTAAATATAACCTGCCACACACTGCACCCCCTAAATATAACCTGCCACATACTGTACCCCCTAAATATAACCTGCCACATACTGTACCCCTAAATATAACCTGCCACATACTGTACCCCCTGAATGTAACCTGCCACATACTGTACCCCTAAATATAACCTGACACACACTGTACCCCCTAAATATAACCTGCCACATACTGTACCCCCTAAATATAAACTGCCAAATAATGTACCCCCTAAATATAACATGCCACATACTGTACCCCCTAAATATAACCTGCCACATACTGTACCCCCTGAATGTAACCTGCCACATACTGTACCCCTAAATATAACCTGCCACACACTGTACCCCCTAAATATAACCTGCCACATACTGTACCCCCTAAATATAACCTGCCACATGCTGTACCCCTAAATATAACCTGCCACATACTGTACCCCTAAATATAACCTGCCACACACTGTACCCCCTAAATATAACCTGCCACATACTGTACCCCCTGAATGTAACCTGACACACACACTGCGCCCCCAAAATATAACCTGCCATATACTGTACCCCCTAAATATAACCTGCCACACACTGTACCTCTAAATATAACCTGCCACATACTGTACCCCTAAATATAACCTGCCTCATACTGTACCCTCTAAATATAACCTGCCACATACTTTATCCCCTAAATATAATCTGCCACATACTGTACCCCCTAAATATAACCTACCACATACTGTACCCCTAAATATAATCTGCCACATACTGTACCCCCTAAATATAACCTACCACATACTGTATCCCCTAAATATAACCTGCCACACTGTACCCCCTAAATATAACCTGCCACATACTGTACCCCCTAAATATAACCTGCCACATACTGTACCTCTAAATATCACCTGCCACATACTGTACCCCCTAAATATAACCTGCCACACACTGTACCTCTAAATATAACCTGCCACATACTGTACCCCCTAAATATAACCTGTCACATACTGTACCCCCTAAATATAACCTGTCACATACTGTACCCCCTAAATATAACCTGCCACATACTGTACCTCTAAATATTACCTGCCACATACTGCACCCCCTAAATATAACCTGCCACATACTGTACCCCCTAAATATAATCTGTCACATACTGTACCCCCTAAAGATAACCTGCCACATACTGTACCCCTAAATATAATCTGCCACATACTGTACCCCCTAAATATAACCTGCCACATGCTGTACCCCTAAATATAACCTGCCACATACTGTACCCCCTAAATATAACCTGCCACATACTGTACCCCTAAATATAACCTGCCACATACTGTACCCCTATATATCACTGATATACTATGTCTCCTTATAGCTAGTAAATATATCCAGTCTGTGCCCCCCATATATCAGATATATACACAGACGTGTACCTGGTGCTCCTGGCGCCCGGGGTGAGGTGCTGCATGAGCCCCTGTATCATAAGCCCCACACTGTACCCCAAATATATACTGTGTTCCCCTATATGGAGTAAATCCTGTGGTAGATTAGACTGTGGATTATGCTACATGCTGCATTAGGATGTAATCATAGTAATTCTCTCCTGTGGCCCCCCGGGCCCCAGACCATACAGATACCTGTATATGCTGGCTGTCTGGTAATTGGCGCACCAGGACGTACATGTACGCCCTGAGCACCATCCTGGCTATGAAGCGGGGGCAGGAGCTGCACTTCATAGACCACAGGTCTCAGCTGCTGGACCCACTGGTAGTGCCAGGCGCACCATTAACCCTTCAGATGCCACCATCAATACTGATCATGTCATCTAAAGTACTAAGGGGCGTACAGACACTCATCGGACCACCCGTTGTGGCATTGCAGGGGTCCGATGAGTAAAGATGACTGGCGGGGCTCCTCTTACCTGCTTCGGCCAGCTTCTATGATCTTCTCCTCTGGTCTGACTGCTGGAAGACCGGAGAAGTAGATCACGATAACACTGATCAGTGTTAGTAAAAAATTCCAATAAATAAAATAAAACGTTTTAATAAAAGTGAAAAAGCCTCAATAACAAATTACAAAAAAAAAAAAAATAACTAAATAAAATAAATCACCTTATTTAGTATCGCCATATGCGGATATGCGGAAAGTATAATGTACGATCCTGTACGGCGAACATAAATGTAAACAAATCCAAAATCCTGATTTTGGCCACAACACATCCCAAAAAATGGAACAAAAACTATAGCAAAGGGTGCAAAAATGTTTAAACCTACTTAATTTGTTCAAAAAGTTTGAACAATAATAGAAAAGTGTGTACACATAGGCATTGTTTTAATTGTTTTAATTGTTTTAATTGACCAACAGAATAAAGAGAAGATATCAGTATTAACGTAACGTTCACTGCTTAAAAGGTTGTAAAACTGCGTTTTGTTTTTTTCCTTCAGTTTCTCACTATAAATATTTTTTGTGTCGTACATTTTATGGTAACATGGGAGGAGTCATTACAAAGAACAATTGGTTGGGCAAGAAACAAAACAAGTCCTCGTGTGGGTCTGTGGATTGTAGAATAAAACAAGTAGGACTCCTAGAAGGAGGAAAAAACAAAAACGTAAAAACAAACCTCCTCAAAGGGAAAATGGGCTGTGTCCTCAAGGGGGTTCATTTACTAACACGTGTATACAGTGCGGTAAAAAAGTATTTAGTCAGCCACCAATTGTACAAGTTCTCCTACTTAAAAAGATGAGAGGATGTAATTATTGTGGTGTCCCGGTACCGCATCCTATCCGGTACCTGTGTGTATAGGTCACCATAGCCAGAGTCCCTAGGACGTCGGGTCCTTATTGCCTAGTCCACCCCTAGTCACCTCTCATCTAGGTATTCGTTATCTAGTAATTATTTAGGATTTATATGTAAAGGATTGTATAAATGTATATAAATAGTTAATTACCTGTCCGGAGCGTGGCGGGACCTGCGGGTCACATGATCAGGTAAACTCTATGGTTTTTGCTTGAGGACCTTTGGAGGTCCCTGTGACGTATTGCACCCATCCTTCTTTGTGACGGTGATTGACAGATATTCGGACCAATCAGAACAACCCCGCCCCTGCCCATATAAGGGAGCGGCGGCCATTGTTAGCTCTCTTGTTCCTGGGCTGTTGACAGGGAAGGATCTGCGCTGCTGTCATCAGTGAATTTAGGCCCGAGCCTTGCGGCGACGGCTGATCTCTTCTAAACCGTGAGTGTATCAATCACTAAGCACTCTGCAAGATCACCGGACCTAATCTATCCCCTAAATCCGGACAAATCTTTAAAATTAACCCTAAATTCAGAGACTTATAATACTATTCAAGGTCCGCAACAACTGTCAGTCACTGAACTATATAGAGACTGTTTGCATGAGACTGTTACTGTTACTTGGATGTACCGCAAGCATTTAAGTAAAGTTTATCCAAGTTCAAGTACCTTGTGGACCTTCAGTCATTATTCATATGCACCTATCGTTACTGGGAAGGGCGGCGATAGGCCGGAGAATTACCTCAGCATACTAGCCCTCAGCCTGGCATCACGAACTATAGGGTTAATCTTAACCCCTCATCTACCTAAACAACACCCTAACTACCATACACCCCCCAAGGGCTACCACATTATCATCATAGGTTATAACCTCAACTATGAGAGACAGAATGGGGGGAAAGAATACAGGAAATCCCATTGTAGTGTGGTGTCCCGGTACCGTATTATATATGTTACCTGTGTAGAGGTCCCCATAGCCAAAGTCCCTAGGACGTCGGGGTCCCTCTTTTGTAGTTTTCCCTTTGTCACCTCACATTTAGTCTATAACTATATAGCAGTTCTATTCAATATTAATATAAGGATATATATGTATATATTTAGTTATCTACCTGTTCGGAGCGTAGCAGAACTCTATGGTTTTGCTTTAGGACCTTTGGAGGTTCCCGTGACGTGTTCACCCACAATGCACTGTAACGGTGAGTGACAGTCGTTATGGACCAATCCAAAATGGCCCCTGCCCATATAAGGGACCTGCGCCATCTTGGTCCCTGTCTTGGGTTGGTGACTCTGGAAGAGGTAGGACCTCCGCAGCTTACAAGACAATTACTAGGCCAAAGCCTTGCGGCCTCGGCCTCTAACATAGCGGATATACTAAGCAATTCCCCGCTACTCCCCTCAAGATCACTGGACCTAAATACTCCCCTAAATCCAGCGGATCTCTGCTATACAATCCCTAAGAAGCTAAATTGAGCTTATTTGATCCCAACCGACTGACAATCGCTGCTCAGCTATATCTATAGAGACTGTTATCTGGACTGTTACTATTGCTGCATGTACAGAAATTCCTCAGTAAAAGTTCCTGCAAGTTTTCAGTTAACAGCGGTTGTGGACAATCCTTTATTTCTGCATCACCTATTGCTCTTGGGAAGGGTGGCAATAGGCCTATCAAGATTACAGTATTTAACCCCCACCCTGGCGTCACGAGTGACAAGGGTTAACACCGCCCTTAACTATCCTGCACAACGACACCCGAAACACCCTGCACCCCCACAAGACAGTAACCTCTCATCTGCCGCCACAGTAAGATTTCTAATGAATTAATTGGTAAATTCCTCGGTAAAATAATTATTTGGTCACTGACAAACAAGTAAGATTTCTGCTTCTCACAGACCTGTAACTTCTTCTATAAGAGTCTCCTCTTATAGAAGGGACAAGGATGACTGATCTGTGTAAAGGAAAGAATGAATGGGGCCATGTATCGTGAGATGTTGAGTGAAAACCTCCTTCCATCAGTAAGGGCATTGAAGATGAAACGTGGCTGGGTCTTTCAGCATGACGATGATCCCAAACACACCGCCTGGGCAATGAAGGAGTGGCTTCAGAAGAAGCATTTCAAGGTCCTGGAGTGGCCTAGCCAGTCTCCAGATCTCAACCCTATAGAAAACCTTTGGAAGGAGTTGAAAGTCCATGTTGCCCAGCGACAGCCCCAAAACATCACTGCTCTAGAGGAGATCTGCATGGAGGAATGGGCCAAAATACCAGCAACAGTGTGTGAGAACCTTGTGAAGGCAGAAAACATGTGACCTCTGTCATTACCAACAGTGTGTGAGAACCTTGTGAAGACAGAAATCATGTGACCTCTGTCATTGCCAACAGTGTGTGAGAACCTTGTGAAGACAGAAATCATGTGACCTCTGTCATTACCAACAGTGTGTGAGAACCTTGTGAAGACAGAAATCATGTGACCTCTGTCATTACCAACAGTGTGTGAGAACCTTGTGAAGACAGAAATCATGTGACCTCTGTCATTGCCAACAAAGGGGATATAACAAAGTATTGAGAGGAACTTTTCTTATTGACCAAATACTTATTTTCCACCATAATTTGCAGATAAATTCATTAATAATCAGACAATGTGATTTTATGGATATTTTTTTCTCATTCTGTCTCATAGTTGAGGTTATAACCTATGATGATAATTACAGCCTCATCTTTATAAGGGGGAGAACTTGTACAATTGGGGGCTGACTAAATACTTTTTTTGCCCCACTGTATATATATGAGATATAATGGATTGTGAATTTCTCAGGGTGACTCACGAGGCTCCCCTGCAGTTTGCGGGATGGACTGGCCCATGCTGGTCCCGCGCTCCAGTCCTCAGCAGACTTAAGGGGTGCTGGCTGTAATGTTTGGCGCACCAAGCACACCTGTATGTGATGTCAAGCAAACGCCCCTTAATGGGACTGGGATGTACAGCCAATTAACCCCCTATCTGCCGCTGCTGGACTGCACAGCCTCGCCTGCTGGACACTACAAATAAAGGGACTGATATATCCTTGTCTTCTGAGGTGGGGGGCATTGGGATAGCTATACATATTAGGGGTGTGAATCGCCAAGAATTTGGCGATTCGATTCGAATCGCGATACCAGTGTGGCGATTCGATATATCCCGATATATCGCGATACCGTCTAGGTGACGATACATCGCGATATATCCCGATTCTGTTTAAAAAACAATGTCTTTTATGCTTTTATTAAAACTTTATTTTTATTTCATTTTTTTTTGTACACTTTATTAGTCTTTTAGGAATCATTAGATTCCTCAGACAGATGAATAGATTCTATTGAACTCCATTCATCTGCGATCCATTGATAGAGTCTGGTCCAGCCAGGATCTATCAATGACAGAGCCACGGAGAGCATACACATCTCCCTTTAGACGCCGCTGTCAGCTTTGACAGCGGCGATCTAAAGGGTTAATAGCCAGCCGCGGCGATCGCTGCATGCTGGCTATTAGCGGCGGCCCCCGGCTACTAAGAACAGCCGGGGGCTGCAGAGTATGGAGCGGGCACGAGTCCGGAGCCCCCTCCATACACACTGCAGAGCACCGCATGCTGGATACTAGTGGCGGTGATGCATCAGCGGCCCCTGGATACTGAAATCAGCCGGGGGCCGCAGATTATGGAGCGGGCACGAGTCGGAGCCCTCTCCATACACCCAGAGCGCCGCCGCCGTGTCAGATCCGGCTGACAAAATGTGGAACTTGTATCTCTTGATGCCCTGGACATGCTTTCTGTGCATCAGGAGATACAAATTCCACATCACTAAAGCGATTTTTCACTTGCCGATACTGAATCGATTCAAAATATTTTTGAATCGATTCAGTATCGGCAAGTGAAAAATCGCGATAATCGCGGGAATCAATTTTTTCTTACATCCCTAATACATATATCCTGTCTGTGCCATCATATATATTACAATATCCTCTCTGTGCCTCCATATATCAATTATATGTCTCTATACTTGTCCCAGTGATCTGACCTCTGTACAAAGGACATTATATGATTGGTTTTATATACAATGATATAATGTCCTGATCACTGGGACTTGTCTAGATACTACGCTCCTGATCACCTGGATGGATACTACATGCTGAATTTATAGCCCACAGTATCTATGCAGATTATTAATAGCCCTGGTGGGTCACTTCAGGCCCTGTACAGTACTTGTCACAGTCCTTTACACACAAATAGTCTGCATTTTGTCTTATCAGCCTGGGGAAGATCTGTGGGAGCAGCATGGCAAACAGGAGACTAGAGGCTGTAGGCGGAGCCACCCAGGGTCAGGGGCGGAGCCATGCAGGGCCAGGGGGTGGAGACATCCAGGGTCAGAGGGCGGAGCCATCCAGGTTCAGGGACGGAGCCATCCAGGGGCAGGGGCGGAGCCATCCAGGGGCAGGGTGCGGAGCCATTCAGGGTCAGGGGGCAGAGCCATCCAGGGTCAGGGGGCAGAGCCATCCAGGGTCAGGGGCAGCCTGCCCGGGGAAGACGGTCTGCAGGATATGCAGCTCATCTATTAGCAGTGATTAGTGCTGACATAGTACATTATATTACAACACTCTTACTGTGTGAGCAGGAGACAATATTAGGCACAACTTCCACAGTCAGGGACTTGGGCTGTACAAAAAAAAAAAAAAAAATAGCAGTGGCCGGAGTTAAAGGGGCAGGACCAGGAGAAGGTTGAGGGGGGGGGGTGAAGCCCCCTTTTATGCCTATGTGTGCACATCCCTGAAGCCCCCATAATCTGGGAAATGAGGGATCGTTCTTTATTGTTCTCTGGGGTGTGGGTTTTGCCGTGACCTAATATCAATATCCATTTTACATTACAGGAATCCATTGTCCCTCAGCGCCCGGCACAGCGCAGCAATGTGACGATTCATGGTGAAATATTTTCCATTTTTGGAGCTGAGGACTCCTTAAACTAATCGACTTCTAATCTTATAAAGGGCAGATCTGCGGTGATGTTAGAAGGTGTGGTAAATTCTTGGACTGAAACACAAGATCCTAATATGACATCGACGAGTTTGGCTGCAGAAAGGGAATTGAGGAACTCCAGTTAAACCTTAACAAATATTTGTTCAATGTCTACAAAATGCGTCGGTGCGTGCCAGGGTTCCTCACCACGTCGATGCAGATCACACAAAAGTCGTTATAGTAACACCATTGTTTACCAAAACAAGGAGCAAACCGAGCGGGTATTGTAAATGCCATCATGAATCACCGGACGCGTCCAAATCTCTCCAAAATATCTTTCTGTAGAACCTTGAGCACCTTAATGCCAAAAACATGTCAACAGCCAAGGGGAATACTATGAAGTTGCTGCGGCTGAATATCTAGGCGATCATTTGTGTTCGGTTTTGCTATGGAGATGAGAAAAATTATTCACTCAAGGTTGAGTTTTTTTTCCTCATAAGTAAACTGATATTTTATCCACGTACGAAAACTAAAGAGAACATCTGAAAAAAATGTGTGACAAAGATGCAACGTGTGAGGTGTAACGTTAAACCCCGAGGAGGCCGAGGACAGAGATGTGGTGGGAATGACGTGGACGTATAGTGCTAGAGAAATGTCCTTCACCGGTCAATGAAATGGAGGAGCCAGGTAGTTTTGGCTTTAGGAGATGTTGACCGATCCTCTGTAGACTTGAATGGGGTCAACATTAATATCTGAAAAACCTGACAATGAGATTTTGGGTGGTGGAATCCTTTAACAATCTTTCCATGATGGTCAACAAAGCGGCTCCTGGCAAGTTGAGGTTCAATCTTTGTAATCGTATTGTTTCCTGAGATAATGGACATATCCAGTTGCAGCCTATCCTTGAACCCATCATTGAGAAATATGCTCATTTGACCAACAATTTTTAAGATAAAGTCAGTAGGTACACAGGACCATTGGTCCTTATAACAGATAACGTTTCAGTCAACCTGTGACCTTCCCCAGATCCAAATTGCTGTGGAACAGTGACTAGAAAAAACGGCCTCACGCCGTGAGTAGGGGTGTCAGGATGCGACCTATGGTCGCATCCTGACACCCCTTCTCACAGCGTGAGGCCGTTTTTCCTAGTCACTGTTCCACAGCAATCCGGATCTGAGGAAGGTCACAGGTTGACCGAAACGTTATCTGTTATATGGATTGCTATTGAAATAAAATTCACAATACTGAAACGAGTGCCAAGTTGTCATGTGCTGTTGATTAAAGGAGTAGGATTGTGCACCGTCCGTGTCATATTCTACTACTATTGAGGTAAATTTCAACAGTTCGCCATGGAACTCTTTTTTTTCCATGTTTAAGGCCATGGGGGCGTACAAGGTCATATCCACTTCAGACAGGATATTCTGTAATAGTTTTGTCACATCAGGTAGGGAGCAGTGAAGCCCTTAACTCACTCCATTTATTGTCCCTACCTGCTTGGACAATCCACCCTAAACAGTGGACCCAACTGGGCGACAGTCCTCAGTGCTCAGGGTAAAGGGAAGGTCAGACAAGCTAGGGCAATATCAAATGGACTTAAAAAAGAGGATAAACCAAAGAATAACAGGCCATAGGGTCAAAACCAGAAGAGCAATGCAATACAGAACCAGAACCAGGCAGTGGTAAAACCAGGAGAGTAACATCAGGTACAGAGTCAGGGAACAAGGCAAAAATTAAACAGGAAAAGCTGAGTACAATGAGAATGCTAGTGAAGGCTTAGAAAGACCAGTCATGGGCATCTGTGGCTAGCAGATGCTTGTTTAAATAGACACTATTGGGAGGTATGGGATGCCGATGCCGATTCTGTTTGGCCATTTCTGATCCTGGCCCCACACCGCATGGTACTCGTTCTTCTGACAACCAAGTAATAACATGTGGAAGAAAACATGGACGGCACGAGAGCCAGGGCTGAACAGGCTCAGAAGCGTGGCAGGGGAGGTTCCTGATAGGTTGATAGCCCCAACTATTGGAAGTGTAAGAGGAATAGAAGTGCCCTCATCTCTGTTCTGCAACAAGTTATCAGGGTCTTTACCCTGGTTTTTCCACAACTCCGAACTTTAGTTGAGAGACCCACAAACATATGTAGCCACCATGTGACAAGGCTTATAGGTGGTGTGAACCCAAAGAGTAGCGAATTGATTTGACTTAGGGTAAGTAGTCAAAGGGATTTTGAGTTCTCTGGTCATAACCTCTGCAAGGAGGTCAAAACTTTCTCACAAGGAATCCCCAGGTGGCTACCACAGGAGTTATCTCTGATGACAAGAAGCTAAACAGATGATAAGAAGTCACAGAACCAAGTTGGCAGATCATCCGTCATAATCTCCCACAATGTGGTCAAATAGGGAAAGGTCCACATGCCCATACACATCAGAGTAGAGTCGATGACAATTGACAATTTCATCCAAAAACAATTGTTGAGTAGGTTCATCTTTACAACAAACGATTCTTTGGCGATGATAAACAATCCTCATGGTGGAGTTGGCCTTGTTTGAAAATTTTAGCCAATTGTTAGATGAAAGATCGTTAGTTCAGGAAAGAACGTTCTTAGAATTCTACCAGAAAGTTTGTCTTCCGTGTAGTATCACCGATGATGACTGTAGTGGTCAATAGCGACTACAATGTGTATGGCTGCATTTGGGCAATGATTGGTCGTCACTCTCAAGGATGAGTCAACCATCAACCTGTCTCTAAGATACTGGACCCGAGTGGATCTTACTACCTAACCCCATTGTGGAAGAAAGGTTCCTTATAAAACCCAAGTGCCTGTCATATTAGTGAGGATGGGAGCTGGCGGATCCTGGAAAAGGTACATTTACTGGCTTTGTGGAATGGACTTTGTGGACCTGGTAAGAGAACCTGCAAACCAGTCCATCTCTATGATCCCGTCTACAGGTTATTAACACTTTGCATCCTCCACCAGTTACTGAGTTCTCAGAACTGGAACTTGCTGCCATTTTTCCAGAGACAAATGTGCAGAGACCTTATCATAGTAGATGAATGTGGTGGCTAAAAAGCCTGAATAGTCCTAATGAAGAACCAGTCCTATAAACTCCATTGGAAAGTTGAGGACCCACCTACAGATTTTACATTAGGCTCCAGGGACATTAATTGACCCTTCTGAGAATCTAAATTATTTGTGGTCTAGAAAGCAAATCTTCAAATTCTCCAGATGAAAGTCCTTTAGATTGTCAGCCAACCTTTAACCCCATGATTCTTCATCTCTATCGGGGTCACTCCATATCCATCTCTATAGGGGACACACCCATCCTCCATATTATTCTGCATTTTATACGGGGCCGTTTGGTTGGACGTCTCCTCGCTCTGATTTCTCAACCATCAGGCGTTGGACAGAATTCGACTTTATTATTTTATTTCCTTTTTTTTTTCATATTTTTGCAGATATATTTGTCAGATATTTTCCATACAGGACGTTACAAACAAGGATTTTACAGCCGCCGGGAAGCCCTTTGTGGATTGTATAAAGTGCTCGATGTATGATTGCTAATCTGGACGTAACCTGCATTTTTTCCATTGTGCAGCATATTTTAGTCATCCATGTAATTCAACTGTACATTATCCAAGTGTTTAATTTGGAACCTGATCCATTCCACAAAGTCAGTGAAAGTATCAGAAGCTTTTTTTGCCTTTTCTTTCCCCTCCTTCCAACAAGGCTGATCCTGGGCCACGGGATTTGAGGTCCAGCTGGGGCGGAGGTGAGGTGGGGGGGGGGGGGTGTTCACACCTTAATTCCTGACACCCTCACACAGGTGCAATACAACAAAGTTTTGGCCTGTAAAAAGTCGAAGAGGTAAAAATCATCATAAAACAAGTCTCAGAGGAAATGTTACAGGTACGAAGTCTGGAGGATCAGCAGAGGCTTCTATTTGAGGATCTGCCAGAATAATGTTATTAGTCAAGTCCCTTGGCTGAACCAGATCCTGGAGACAAAATAACTGCAGGTCATGTGGCTTCTTGGGATAGCGGTGGAATCCTGAAGACCATAAGACCGTTCTTTTTCCACATCCTGTCATCTTATTCTTGATGTGAGCGGAGTGATCACAGGTCACCGGAAATGCACTACAACAATGAATGTTCCCATCTCTAGTCCTGATCTCAGGTCACCAGAAATGCACTACAACAATGAATGTTCCCATCTCTAGTCCTGATCTCAGGTCACCAGAAATGCACTACAACAATGAATGTTTCCATCTCTAGTCCTGATCTCAGGTCACCGGAAATGCACTACAACAATGAATGTTTCCATCTCTAGTCCTGATCTCAGGTCACCGAAAATGCACTACAACAATGAATGTTTCCATCTCTAGTCCTGATCTCAGGTCACCAGAAATGCACTACAACAATGAATGTTTCCATCTCTAGTCCTGATCTCAGGTCACCATGAGGAACTACAACAATGGACATTTCCATCTCTAGTCCTGATCTCAGGTCTCCGGTGAGGTCACCGAAAATGCACTACAACAATGAATGTTTCCATCTCTAGTCCTGATCTCAGGTCACCAGAAATGCACTACAACAATGAATGTTCCCATCTCTAGTCCTGATCTCAGGTCACCGGAAATGGACTACAACAATGAACATTTTCATCTCAAGTCTTGATCTCAGGTCACTGGAAATGCACAACAACAATGAACATTTCCATCTCAAGTCCTGATCTAAGGTCACCGGAAATGCACTACAACAATGAACGTTTCCATCTCTAGTCTTGATCTCAGGTCACCAGAAATGCACTACAACAATGAAAATTTCCATCTCTCGTCCTGATCTCAGGTCACCAGAAATGCACTACAACAATGAACGTTCCCATCTCTAGTCCTGATCTCAGGTCACCAGAAATGCACTACAACAATGAACGTTCCCATCTCTAGTCATGATCTCAGGTCACCAGAAATGCACTACAACAATGAACGTTCCCATCTCTAGTCATGATCTCAGGTCACCAGAAATGCACAACAACAATGAACGTTCCCATCTCTAGTCCTGATCTCAGGTCACCAGAAATGCACTACAACAATGAATGTTTCCATCTCTAGTCCTGATCTCAGGTCACCGGAAATGCACTACAACAATGAATGTTTCCATCTCTAGTCCTGATCTCAGGTCACCGAAAATGCACTACAACAATGAATGTTCCCATCTCTAGTCCTGATCTCAGGTCACCGGAAATGGACTACAACAATAAACATTTTCATCTCAAGTCTTGATCTCAGGTCACCGGAAATGCACTACAATAATGAACATTTCCATCTCAAGTCCTGATCTCAGGTCACCGGAAATGCACTACAACAATGAACATTTCCATCTCAAGTCCTGATCTCAGGTCACCAGAAATGCACTACAACAATGAACGTTTCCATCTCTAGTCTTGATCTCAGGTCACCAGAAATGCACTACAACAATGAAAATTTCCATCTCTCGTCCTGATCTCAGGTCACCAGAAATGCACTACAACAATGAACATTTCCATCTCTCGTCCTGATCTCAGGTCACCAGAAATGCACTACAACAATGAATGTTTCCATCTCTAGTCCTGATCTCAGGTCACCGGAAATGCACTACAACAATGAATGTTTCCATCTCTAGTCCTGATCTCAGGTCACCGAAAATGCACTACAACAATGAATGTTCCCATCTCTAGTCCTGATCTCAGGTCACCGGAAATGGACTACAACAATAAACATTTTCATCTCAAGTCTTGATCTCAGGTCACCGGAAATGCACTACAATAATGAACATTTCCATCTCAAGTCCTGATCTCAGGTCACCGGAAATGCACTACAACAATGAACATTTCCATCTCAAGTCCTGATCTCAGGTCACCGGAAATGCACTACAACAATGAACGTTTCCATCTCTAGTCTTGATCTCAGGTCACCAGAAATGCACTACAACAATGAACATTTCCATCTCTCGTCCTGATCTCAGGTCACCAGAAATGCACTACAACAATGAACGTTCCCATCTCTAGTCATGATCTCAGGTCACCAGAAATGCACTACAACAATGAACGTTCCCATCTCTAGTCATGATCTCAGGTCATCAGAAATGCACTACAACAATGAACGTTCCTATCTCTAGTCCTGATCTCAGGTCACCAGAAATGCACTACAACAATGAATGTTTCCATCTCTAGTCCTGATCTCAGGTCACCAGAAATGCACTACAACAATGAACATTTCCATCTCTAGTCCTGATCTCAGGTCACCCGGAAATGCACTACAACAATGAATGTTTCCATCTCTAGTCCTGTTCTCAGGTCACCATGAGGAACTACAACAATGGACATTTCCATCTCTAGTCCTGATCTCAGGTCTCCGGTGAGGCACTAACACAATGAAAGTTTCCATCTCTAATCCTGATGTCAGGTCACCCGAAATGCACAACAACAATGAATGTTCCCATCTCTAGTCCTGATCTCAGGTCACCAGAAATGCACTACAACAATGAATGTTCCCATCTCTAGTCCTGATCTCAGGTCACCGGAAATGCACTACAACATTGAATGTTCCCATCTCTAGTCCTGATCTCAGGTCACCGGAAATGCACTACAACAATGAATGTTCCCATCTCTAGTCCTGATCTCAGGTCAACGGAAATGGACTACAACAATGAACATTTTCATCTCAAGTCTTGATCTCAGGTCACCGGAAATGCACTACAACAATGAACATTTCCATCTCAAGTCCTGATCTCAGGTCACCGGAAATGCACTACAACAATGAACATTTCCATCTCAAGTCCTGATCTCAGGTCACCGGAAATGCACTACAACAATGAACGTTTCCATCTCTAGTCCTGATCTCAGGTCACCGGAAATGCACTACAACAATGAACATTTCCATCTCAAGTCCTGATCTCAGGTCACCGGAAATGCACTACAACAATGAACGTTTCCATCTCTAGTCCTGATCTCAGGTCACCAGAAATGCACTACAACAATGAACTTTCCCATCTCTAGTCCTGATCTCAGGTCACCGGAAATGCACTATAACAATGAACATTTCCATCTCAAGTCCTGATCTCAGGTCACCGGAAATGCACTACAACAATGAACGTTTCCATCTCTAGTCCTGATCTCAGGTCACCAGAAATGCACTACAACAATGAACGTCTCCATCTCTCGTCCTGATCTCAGGTCACCGGAAAGGCACTACAACAATGAACGTTTCCATCTCTAGTCCTGATCTCAGGTCACTGGAGAGGCACTACTACAACAAATGTTTCCATCTCTAGTCCTGATCTCAGGTCACCATGAGGAACTACAACAATGGACATTTCCATCTCTAGTCCTGATCTTAGGTCTCCGGAGAGGCACTACTACAACGAATGTTTCCTTCTCTAGTCCTGATCTCAGGTCATCGGAGAGGCACTAACACAATGAAAGTTTCCGTCTCTAATCCTGATGTCAGGTGACCGGTAAAGGAACTACAACAATGAAGGTTTCCATCTCTAGTCCTGATCTCAGGTCACCAGAGAGGCACTAACACAGTATATGTTTCCATCTCTAGTCCTGATCTCAGGTCACCGGTGAGGCACTAACACAATGAACGTTTCCATCTCTAGTCCTGATCTCAGGTCACCGGAGAGGCACTAACACAACAAAGGTTTCCATCTCTTGTCCTGATCTCAGGTCACCAGAAATGCACTACAACAATGAATGTTTCCATCTCTAGTCCTGATCTCAGGTCACCGAAAATGCACTACAACAATGAATGTTCCCATCTCTAGTCCTGATCTCAGGTCACCAGAAATGCACTACAACAATGAATGTTTCCATCTCTAGTCCTGATCTCAGGTCACCGAAAATGCACTACAACAATGAATGTTCCCATCTCTAGTCCTGATCTCAGGTCACCAGAAATGCACTACAACAATGAACGTTTCCATCTCTAGTCCTGATCTCAAGTCACCAGAAATGCACTACAACAATGAACATTTTCATCTCTAGTCCTGATCTCAGGTCACCGGAAATGCACTACAACAATGAATGTTTCCATCGCTAGTCCTGTTCTCAGGTCACCATGAGGAACTACAACAATGGACATTTCCATCTCTAGTCCTGGTCTTAGGTCTCCGGAGAGGCACTACTACAACGAATGTTTCCTTCTCTAGTCCTGATCTCAGGTCATCGGAGAGGCACTAACACAATGAAAGTTTCCGTCTCTAATCCTGATGTCAGGTGACCGGTAAAGGAACTACAACAATGAAGGTTTCCATCTCTAGTCCTGATCTCAGGTCACCAGAGAGGCACTAACACAGTGAATGTTTCCATCTCTAGTCCTGATCTCAGGTCACCGGTGAGGCACTAACACAATGAACGTTTCCATCTCTAGTCCTGATCTCAGGTCACCGGAAAGGCACTAACACAACAAAGGTTTCCATCTCTTGTCCTGATCTCAGGTCACCTGAGAGGCACTAACACAATGAATGTTTCCATCTCTAGTCCTGATCTCGGTTCACAGGTGAGGCACTACAACAATGAACGTTTCCATCAATAGTCCTGATCTCAGGTCACCAGAGAGGCACTACAACAATGAACATTTCCATCTCTAGTCCTGATCTAAGGAAACCGGAGAGGCACTAACACAATGAACGTTTCCATCTCTAGTCCTGATCTCAGGTCACTGGAGAGGCACTACAACAATGAACGTTTCCATCTCTAGTCCTGATCTCAGGTCACCGGAGAGGCACTAACAAAACGAACATTTCCATCTCTAGTCCTGATCTCAGGTCACTGCAGAGGCACTACAACAATGAACGTTTCCATCTCTTGTCCTGATCTCAGGTCACCGCAGAGGCACTAACACAATGAACGTTCCCATCTCTAGTCCTGATGTCAGGTCACCGGAGAGGCACTACAACAATGAACGTTTCCATCTGTAGTCCTGATCTCAGGTCACCGGTGAGGCACTACAACAATGAACATTCCCTTCTCTAGTCCTGATCTCAGGTCACCGGAGAGGCACTACAACAATGAACGTTTCCATCTCTAGTCCTGATCTCGGTTCACAGGGGAGGCACTACAACAACGAATGCTTCCATCTCTAGTCCTGATCTCAGGTCACCAGAGAGGCACTACAACAATGAACATTTCCATCTCTAGTCCTGATCTCAGGTCACTGGAGAGGCACTACAACAATGAAAATTTCCATCTCTAGTCCTCATCTCAGGTCACCGGAGAGGCACTACAACAATGAACGTTTCCATCTCTAGTCCTGATCTCAGGTCACCGCAGAGGCACTAACACAATGAACGTTTCCATCTCTAGTCCTGATCTCAGGTCACCTGAGAGGCACTAACACAACGAACGTTTCCATCTCTAGTCCTGATCTCAGGTCACTGCAGAGGCACTACAACAATGAACGTTTCCATCTCTAGTCCTGATCTCAGGTCACCGGAGAGGCACTAACACAATGAACGTTTCCATCTCTAGTCTGTCGTTTTCGCGTTCTGGTATTGTAGTTCATCTAAAGCTGTTATAGGATTTTCAGGAACAGTGGAACATTTGGAAATTCAAATAAATAGCTGTGTACATAAGAAGGTGCAATGAATTATCGGGAAATGTGACTGATTTACAATGAGTCAAAACCAAATCCCACAGATCTATGTCAATCAGTCTAATACTGGTCATAAACCTCCAATAGCCAAGATAGCCATCAGCCGAGCCATCAAAACTCTCCTGAACCTTAATACACAAAAATGTTCTGCTCAGTATCTATTGGCAATAAAAAGAGGAGGGTAAGCTGCTGCCAGACTTCTGTTTCCCTCCAGACTCCTCTGTCATCCTCAAGGCTCCTCTGCCCTCCTCTAGATTCCTCTGTCCTCCTCATTCAGTCTCCTCTGTCCTCCTCCTCCAGACTCCTCTGTCCTTCTCCTCCAGACCCCTCTGTTCTCCTTCTCCAGACTCCTCTGTCCTCCTCCTCCAGACTCCTTTGTCCTCCTCAGACCCCTCTGTCCTCCTCCAGACGCCTCTGTCCTCCTCAGGGCTCCTCTGTCCATCTCTAGACTCCTCTTTCCTCATCTTCCAGACTCCTCTGTCCTCCTCCTCCAGACTTCTCTGTCCTCCTCCAGACTCCTCTGTCCTCTCCAGATTCTTCTGTCCTCCTCCTCCTGACTCCTCTGTCTCATCCTTCAGACTCCTTTGTCCTCCTCCTTCAGATTCCTCTGTCCTTCTCATTCAGACTCCTATATCGCCTTTTTCAGACTCCTCTGTCCTTGACCAGACACCTCTGTCCCCTTCTCCTCCAGATTCCTCTGTCCTGCTCCAGACTCTTCTCTCCCCCTCCAGACCCTTCTGTCTTCTCCAGACTCTATTGTCCTTCTTCCTTCTCCAGACTCTTCTGTCATATCTGGACCTCCATCTCTGTCGCATCGGACGTGACATAGTGACCCATAAATAATGTTATGACATCCAGCACTGGACACTGCAGAACTTGGGGCTACAGAAGTTTTGGACAGTTATATGACAGCTCTTGGGGAAATGGCTCCTATTTGCTTTTGTCACATCTCAGGCTACGTTCACACTCAGAATATAATACTACCACACAATGTACCCTCTGAATATAATACTGCCACACACTTTACCCTCTGAATATAATACTACCACACACTGTACCCTCTGATTATAATACTACCACACAATGTACCCTCTGAATATAATACTACCACACAATGTACCCTCTGAATATGATACTGTCACACACTGTACCCTCTGAATATAATACTACCACACACTGTACCCTCTGATTATAATACTACCACACAATGTACCCTCTGAATATAATACTGCCACACACTGTACCCTCTGAATATAATACTACCACACACTGTACCCTCTGATTATAATACTGTCACACACTGTACACTCTGAATATAATACTGCCACACACTGTACCCTCTGAATATAATACTACTACACACTGTACCCTCTGAATATAATACTGCCACACACTATTCCCTCTGAATATAATATTACCACACACTGTACCCTCTGAATATAATACTGCCACACACTGTACCCTCTGAATATAATACTACCACACACTGTACCCTCTGAATATAATGTGGTGTACCACATGGCGGGACCACAGGTGTAGCAGTGTAGGTGGTGGGGCCAGATGGTATTAACCCCTAGGGCAAGATTTTATTAACCCCTAGTGTTCGTGAAGCGAGAGCGGCTTTTGGTACCGGAACCACACAGACAGTATCTCCGCTATTCCAATGCCTAGTTAAGGAAAGGAGAGTCCACAACCATTTATGGTTTAACGGAGGCTTTACTGAGTTAAGATGGAATTATCTTCACAGCTAGGCCAGAATACCAGAGGGGTGGCCAGGAACCCAGAAGGTCCTTGCAGCTTGCTTTGACCAATTATATTTGAATTAGGCTTGAGACAATTATCTTGAGGCTTGACTATATGCAGGAATTAACTATTTGTAGTGACAGCAGACACAGACTTTTGTATTACTGGCATCATTGTAGCTTTGTGGCCTTCCAGATGTTGGTCACTGGTGCTGAGATCTCTGGTGTTTGCTGGTTTTCAGTAAAGACTGATCTCAAAGAGAGTGGATTTGTAATGGCCACCCCTTTATATAGTGGGGGGGGGGGCTGGACTAAGGCCCATTGGTCAAGGTTATAGGTTAAGCTGGTGCTCTCTGGGTAATATCATGTGACAACATAACATAACGTGACATTTCACAGGTCCTTTAGACAACTCACAGGTCCCTTAGACTAGCTATACATTAGGACACTGACTACACATAAGGTAGGATAAATAACATTATAGAAACAGCAGGGGAGACCCCAGGTCACCGAGGGACTCAACTTGACAGGGCATAACTGAAGTGCAAGACCAGGTCCTGTACTGGGACATCACAAACACCCCCAACTTAACACAAGTCATCCTCGAAGCAGGTTCTGTCGGAGTTAAGGATCGAGGTGGCCGTAGGGTTGGATGCAGTCCTTAGGCATTTTTGCACAAACATCCATTTTAGGCTGGTAACATTTCTTTGGTAAAAACTGATAATATAAGAGTCTCTGAATAAATTGTCCATACACACTCTGAATTTTTACTTGTTCAACTGAGAACAGGATTGGTAATGACTATGACTATGCATGTAATGACTTGACTATGCATAAGAATTAACTATACACAACACGACATTTTGACTATGTATGTAACATACTATGCATGACTAGACTATATATACTAGACATTGTATACATGACTAGACTTTAAACTTAGACATTTTCGGATTGGGTTGCCTGAGGCTCTGGGGTCCCTTTGCATTGGTTACTGGGGTCCCTTGGCATTTAAAACACATCTCCCCAAAACACTATTTTTAGTTTATTCTAGATATATTTATGCTAGACAACTGTTATAGATAACATTATGACATTACTGTTACCTTGTATTGACTACGTGCATTAGTTTAGTATCAGGAACATAATGGTATATGACTTTAGATACATTTAACATACAACAACAAGTAGACTGTGAAATGTTGAGGGCTACAGTACTACTGTATGTGACTGAGGTATACAATACTTATGTGTACTTTTTATGTGTACATTATGTGTACTGGTTATGTGTACTTTTAGTCTTTGTATCTGGCGGGTATCTGCCCTTCCATGGACCGTTCGGATCAACGCAGCACCATCTCTTGGGACTCAGGAACAGCAACCTCTTCAGGAGCTCTTGACACAGCTGGACTTATGACAGGTACCCACTTTCAGCAGCCGAAGTAGGTGGTAACTCTGGACAGACAGGACTTGAACTTGTACTTGGAAGTTCGGTCATGGGTAAGGCAGGAGGTCTGGAGACCGTAGTATATTCTTGCGCCACCGGTGACAGAACTTGAGCCAGTGTAGTGACTAGAGTTGGTTGCACAGGCCCACAGGTTGGTATGAAACCGAAGAATGCAGCCCGGCCAGGAGAAAACATGGGAACATCCATGGATGGGGGAATTCCTTCTCCGGGCACATACCCCCTCGCAGGTTTGACTGGTGGTGAGGGAGGCACTGGGAGCACAGGCAAATCCTCCTTGTGACACAACTTGATTTGATTGTGATGAACGACTTGCGGTTCATACCCTGACTTCTGGATTGCACACACAGTCCTGGATAGTGTACTGCGGTCACCGTATAGGGCTCTGTTTCCCAGATAGAGTCCAACTTGTGGGTCCTCGGGAACTTCCGCAGCCAGACCTTGTCACCTATTTGGAGAGGTTTGGTGTGAGGTTTGGAGAGGCATGACGGTTATAGTCTTGCTGCTGCCTCTGTTGAGCTTCACCCATCTTTCTGTTGACAATCTCTTTTGGTTCCTGGATCCTCCTTTGGTGGTCAGAGACCCATTCCATAGAAGCTTGCGGAGAGTTATTAAATGGAGCCTGGAATCTAAACGTGGTAGTTTTGGTAGTTGACCATGTCGGCCCATCATTAAGTAGAATGGGGTGTGCACTGTGTTGTTATAAATCTCCAATAGTCCGGGTAACAACCGGGGCCACTCTTTGTGTCGGGACACAGACGTTGCTCGCAGCATGTGAATGAAAACTTGATTGATTCTTTCACAGAGCCCGTTCCCTTAAGGATGATAAGTAGTTGCCTGAGTCTCTTGCAGGCATGAAATTTACACAGCTCTTGGAAGAGTTGGGCCTCAAAGGCCGTTCTTCGGTCAGTGAGGACAGACTCTGGACATCCGAGGATTTGTATCCAATGGGAGTAGAACATCTGGGCTATAGTCTTGGCTGTAAGATCTTTGTGACGTTGCAGACGGCACACTCACTGCACCATTTCTCAATGTCACTCCGCATCCCGATCCAGTAAATCGCCGCCGGACAGTGGCTTCTGTCTTGTGGACTCCGAAGTGTCCCGATTGGTCATGGTAGGCATTGAAGAACATCGCCACGTCCCTTCAGGAAACCAGAATCTGATGAAGTCATTCACCTGAAACCAGATCCAAAGAGTTTCGGTACAACAGTCCCTTGTGCACGAACAGTCGCTTTCTTTGTCACCACAGTCACTTCAACTCGTAGTTGCTCTGAGCCTGACATAGACGGGTTGGTACCTTTTTCATTAGAAGGTAGTCCAACAGATCCCCCATGAGTCGACTTTCGTTCCTGCAGAGTCCTCCAGGTATAAATCGTCCTGGACTTTCTTGGACCTAGATTCGCCCTCTTCGAGGGTAGTTACAGTATTCTGACTCATGAATCTTTGGTAGAATGGGGGCATCTCCACTTCTTCCCACTTGTCTTCGACAGGTGGTTCCTCGCCGGGGACCATCCTAGATAGTACATCCGTGTTGACTATGGACTTACCGCTTCAGTACTTGATAGTTAAGTCATAATTGGCCAACCTTGAAGCCCAACGCTGCTCAATGGCACCCAGTTTGGCAGTGTTCAGGTGGGCCAATGGATTATTATCCGTATAAACAGTGAATGGTGTGGCAGCCAGGTAATCCTTAAACTTCCCAGTCACAGCCCATACAAGAGCAAGGAGTTCCAGCTTGATGGAGCTGTAATAGGCATCGTTATTCTCTGCTCTGCGCAGATTACGACTGGCATAGGCTATCACCCACTCTTGTCCTTCCTGGATTTGGGATAGGACCATCCCCAAACCCTCAAAGGTGGCATTGGTGTACAGCCGGAATGGCTGAGTGTAGTCCAGGTACGCCAGGATGGGTGGTTCTGTCAACAGGTGTTTCAAGGCTTGGGAGGCTGTCTCGTGCTCCTTGGTCCAGTCCACAGGTAGCTTCCCACTGTAGTTCTCCTTCGCTGTGCCCCTCAGGAGGGCTGTGAGGGGTTCTGCAATCTGACCGAAGGTAGGAATGAAGCGACGGTAGTATCCGGCAAATCCCAGGAAGCTCCTGGTGTCTTTCACTGTGCGCGGAGTAGGCCAGTTCTTCTACCTTGTTGGGATTAGGCTGCATTCCCTCAGCGCTGACAACATGACCTAGGTAGTGTACCTGAGGTTTAAGCAGGTGGCACTTGGATGGCTTGACCTTAAATCCATGTTTGATCAACACTTGGAAGAGTTCTGACAGATGACCAATGTGTTCTTGATAGGACTTATAGTATACAATGACATCATTGAGGTACAGCAGGACACTCGGCAAGTTTAAATGACCCAAGCATCGCTCCATCAGCCGCTGGAAAGTAACAGGGGCATTGCACAGCCCGAACGGCATGCTCTTGAACTCAAACAGTCCCATGGGGGTCACGAAGGCAGTTTTTTCTCGGTCTTCTACAGCCATTGGCACTTGAAAATACCCAGTGGTTAAGTCCAAGGGGGAGAACTATGCTGCCGACCCAAGGGCGGTGAGTGATTCCTTGGAAGAGGATAAGCGTCCTTATGGGTGATATCATTCAGTTTCCTATAGTCGACATAGAAAGGGATGGTCCCATGTTTCTTTTTGACCAGGACAAGGGGCACCGCCCAGGGACTCTGACTTTCCGGAATGACGTCGGCTTCCTTCATGTCGACTAACATCTTCTTGACAGTTTGGTACATGCCTGGTGCAACTGGACGGTGTCTCTCTTTGATAGGGGGGTTGTCGCCTGTCAAAATCCGATGCTGGATCATAGACATATGTCCAAAGTCTGCAGGATGCTTACTGAAGGCTTCATGGTTCCTCCTGGCAACATTTATAACCCTGTTGACTTGATACTTTGGGGTGGTCTCGTCTCCCACTTGAAGTTTCCCACCAGGGTTCAGGGGGATTTTCCATACTTGGGCTGCTTGTTGTCGAGCCACTTTGTGTTCTGATAAAATATCACCTGTAGAAGATACAACTGGGCCACTGGAGTACACTTTGGTAGAATGGTAGCCACACTTGACAGATTGACTAGTCGGACTGGAACTTTCCCAGCAATAACGGTGACTAGACTCCTTGCTGTCCGAACTAGTGGATGATCTTCCAATTGTATTGGCTCTAACAGGGCTTGATAGTTCTTGTTTCTTACTCCAGGACATGCACGGCACCGCAGGACAGTTTCTGTGTTAGGTTGTAGGGTCACCGACCTGATGTCTTGAATCTGTACTTTACTAACTTCTCCTCGCCGATTGGCAAACTTCTGCTCCGCTTGGAGAACCTTTAAGTGGTGCTAAGGAAGAAGAATAAATACAATGTAGTAAAACGGGGTGCTACCTACAGTGACTAAGCACATCATATGGCAAAAGAGAAACACTGTATGACAGTGCACACCCAAGATACATAACAATCAATGCCCTTTATTGTACAAAAAATAACATTAACTTACATCACACTCTAATATAGACAAGGACATCTAAAAACATTTAAAAAGACCCATAAAAGGGACATAGTACAACACGGAGAGGGGCCATGAACCCCTTCACCCCAGGTCCTGTCCTGCAATGGTAGCCAAGGATACCAATAATGCTGCTACTACAAAGTACACAGTGCGGTAAACATAGATATACCTAAAGTACACTAAAACCAAAGTACAATATACTAGAGTTAACCAAACAATATAGAAATACAGGGTAAGCGTACAAAAAAGTAATGCAAATACATATGAATGATGAGGTAGCAAACCGCAGACAGAGGAGCAGCTGAGTATAAGGGCGCAGGAGAGGAACACCGGACCCTTTAAGTGGTGCTGCGCAGCTCGCTGGCCTGAGGGGGACATGTTTGGGAGAGAGACGTGCAAAGATTCTACAATGTCAGTAAAGCAATGTTTCATGACATTCATCCCAAATATGAATTCTGCAGACCCCTTATCAGACACATCAATTACAATCACTCCCTGTCCCTCAAACACATATTTCCCTACTTGAATGGTGGGCTCCCAATATCCATGCCTGGGTATTGATTTCCTGTTTCCTGCCACTACCTTGAAAACAACACTGTCAGGTTTGCACAACAAATTAGAATTCCAGTACTTGTAAAACATCTCTTTAGATATAGTGGACACTTGTGACCCTGTATCTATTAGTGTCTCCAACAGGATACCCTCCACAATGACTTTTACATAGGGGCAGGGACCTCAGTGAAAATCCGTTGAAATCCCAACATTGTACCTTCCAATGTTCTGATTTGTTGCAATAGGTACAAAAGGGCCTTTGAGTCCCTGGGGGCCTATTGGGCGGATTATGGCAGGGGTTAACTTGACGAGGGGCAGGAGCAGATACAGGTCTCTTAGGTAGGGGCGGTTCCCTATTGGCCTGAGTGGCCTGACTGGCAAGTTCCTTCACAGCCTGATTCAATTGTTCAATGTTCTGTTTGAGGCTGTGGAGGCTGTTAGTGTATTGGACCCTGAGGGCGGGAGCCGGTGGTGGTATGGGTCTGGCTACCGCACCCAGGGGTTCTGGCATAGGGGTATAACTCTCCTCAGTCTCTGGCTCTATAACTGTAGCCAGCCTTTTAAAAGCAGAGAAGGACAGATTGGGATTTTGTACCGCTAACATGCTCAACTGAGCTTTGTCCCATTTATTATGAGCCCCATCAATTAACCTGTCCATCAGTACTTTGTTACCCTGATCGGGAGTGATACCGTCTAACTTTTGAACAGCCTCTAGGGCTTTTTGTAGGGCTACGGCAACTGCTCTCAGAGTCTCACCTGGCTTTTGTCGCCTCTCGTACAACCGGAGGCATACCTTTGACGGAGAATGTGACTCAAATACCTGATATAACCCCTTGAAGATCTGCTCTACCGTCGCCCTCTTGGAGGCTGGCCAGGTGTGGATTTCCTCAAGTTCTGGTCCTTGTAGTTGTCCTGTGAGCAGCGGCACCTGTTGGTTAAGAGGGAGAGAGTAAAAGACAAACAAGCTCTGAATATTCTCCTTGAAATCCCTCAGGGTGTAGGGGACTCCGTTGTAGGTAGGAAGGACAGAATTCCCCAGAAAGACTGGTGCGGTTACTGGGGCACCCACTTGATTGACATGGACTGCAAGTTGAACCGGCAGGACTCCTATCACAGGTGTAGCAGATGCTCCCGCTGCTGGTGAAGGTGGGGTACACTTGCTGGGTCGATCTGGAGAGCTGGGTGCTGACATGTTGTCAATCTCTTTGAGTGCACTGCCGCTTTAAGAAGACTTGAGTGCGCTGCCGCTTTATGAAGGATTGAGTGCGTTGTCTCTTTAAGAAGAATTGGGTGTGCTGTCTCTTTAAGCTGTCTGGCAATAAACTGTAACGAGTAGCTGCAGACTTTATTGGACACTGAGGGGTTAATGTTGGTTGCCACAGGTGCTGAAGACTTGTTGCGGTAAATCATTGGTTTATGCAGAGTCTGCGCTGCAGCGGGTACTTGCTGGTATTCTGTAAAGCCGGACACAGCCGCTGGGACCTTCACTGTGGCTGCACCCAGGGAACTTACAGCTTGGTCCGGGAGGCAAATTCAGGACAGATTCTTAGTTCCGGCTGGTACACTGAAGAGGCGTCACTGCTGGGGACTGACTGGGTGGAGCTGCGACTGCTTAACCCATTCAGGTACGAACTTTACACTCTTAGCAGTAATGGTTAAAAGTCTTTCTTTCACTTTCCCCACGATTTTTATCCGCGCCATAGTAATGACAGATTTTAGCAAGACAGTCCCGTACACTTTGCTGGAGCACACTTTTTTGCAATGGCCTACAATTTTCAATTAGACACAGTTCTGACTTGGGGGGAAGGACTTGTGTCAACTTGCATATGGCATACATCCGTATACTGTTAATGGGAGGACTGGTGGTTAAGTTGTTAAGGCACACACCTGTATCCTGTTCGTGATGCCAAAGTTGTGGTATACTACCGGTGTATGGCGGGACCACGGGTGTAGCGGTGTAGGTGGTGGGGCATGTTGGTATTAACCCCTGGGGCAAGATGTTATTAACCCCTAGTGTTCGTATCTCCGCTATTCCAATGGCTAGTTAAGGAAAGGAGAGTCCACAACCAGTTATGGTTTAACAGAGGCTTTACTGAGTTAAGACAGATGGAATTATCTTCACAGCTAGGCCAGAATCCCAGAGAGGTGCCCAGGAACCCAGAAGGACCTTGCAGCTTGCTGGGACTAATTATACTTGTAATAGACTTGAGACAATTATCTTGAGGCTTGAATATATGCAAGACTTGACTATTTGTAGTGAGAGCAGACATAAACTTTTGACTTACTGGAATGACTTTAGCTTTTGGGGTCTTCCAGATGCTGGTCACTTGCACTGAAATCTCTGGTGGTTGCTGTCTCAGTGAAGACTGATCTCAAAGAGAGTGAATTGTAATGGCCACCCCTTTATATAGTGGGGGGCTGGACTAAGGCCCATTTGTCAAGCTGCGGGTCATAATTTAAGCTATTGCTATCTAGGTAACATCATGTGACAACATAACATGTGACATTTCACGGGTCCTTTGGAAAACTTGCAGGTCCTTTAGACTAGCTATACATTAGGACACTGACTACACATAAGGTAGGATAAATAACATTATAGAAACAGCAGGGGAGACCCTGCAGGGGACCCCCCAGATCACCGAGGGACTCAACCTTACAGGGCCTAACTAAAGTGCAGGACCATGTCCTGTACTGGGACATCACAATAATAAGGCCACAAACTGTACCCTCTGAATATAATACTGCCAGACAATGCACCCTCGGAATATAATACTACCAGACTGTAACGGAGCTGGATGTAGATCCTCTAATCTGTGTGGCTGATGACTCGGACTGCATCGGGGAGCAGAGTCTAAGGTGCCACTGGTCTTCACCAGAGGTCGCCACAAGGCAGGATGGGCTTGCTGTGGCAGGCGACACCCAGGTCGCTTCCCCCGACACGGCTCGACCACACAAGTAGCTGGGCAAGGTGATGTACCGAAGGATAAGGCAGTAGCGTAGTGAAACGTAGCAGAAGGTCAAGGCAGGCGGCAAAGGTGCAAAGTCTAATAACGTAGCGGAAGGTCTGGATACAGGGGTAAGGCTAACATTCTATAGGGACGCTTAATCTCAGGCTAGGGGCACTGAAGATCTGGCAGGGAAGTGTGGGAAGTGCATAGACTTAGATAGGATGGTGTAAGGTGTACACAATAATTATGGCCGTACTGGCCCTTTAAATTTTTTAGCTCCGACACGCGCACGCCCTAAGGGACGGGGAAGCACGTGACGGAGCTGAGACACAGCAGAGGCAGCAGGGGAGAAAGGTGTGACGGGCTGGGATTTGCATGCAGATGGAGCGCGGGACAGGACAGTACCCCCTCCCCCCCCCCCTTTGGTCTGCCCCTGTGGATAAGGTCACGGTCTAGAATGTTTTCTTGCGGCTCCCAAGATATTTCCTCTGGGCTAAATCCTTCCCAATCTACAAGGAAAAAACTTTTCCTCTGACCAACTTGGAATTTAAAATTGGGTCTTGTCCCAGGCACAAACTGAACAAGATCGGACAAAATCAATGACATCCTGTTTTAGAGTGGACCACCAATACTGTCGGGCAATGAGCTGTATGGACTTACGAATTCAAGCATGACTGGCCAGTAGTGAGGAATGACCCCATTTCAGGACTTGGATACTTAAACAGGGAGGTACATACGTCTTCCCTGGTGGTAAGTGCTGAAGAAACGCTGGCACTGCTGAGATGAGACGATCTGGGGAATTAATATGTTGAAAATGGGATTCCAGGCCTTGAACATCGGAGGATCTGGACTGAGCGTCAGCACAAAGATTCTTCTCTGCAGAACAGAAGTGGATTAAGAAGTTAAATCTGGAGAAAAACAGAGACCAACGAGCCTGTGGGGGACAATGAGCAGACGGGAGATAGAGCAAATTCTTGTGATCGGAGTAGATAGTAAGTGGGTGTACAGAGCCTTCAAAGAGGTGATGCCATTCTTCTCATGCCAACTTAATGGCCAAGAGCTTCTCCGATGGTATAATTTCTCTCCGCATGGGGAGAAGGTTTTGGAAAAAATCTGCAGGTTAAAGTTTGCCCCTTAGAAGAATTCTGTGTCAACACTGCACCTGCTCCAAGTGACGAAGCATCCACTTCCAAGATGGATGGCTTTCTAGGATCTGGTCTAGATAGAACAGGAGCCGAAGCGAAGGCAGACTTTAACTGTTGGAAAGCCTCTTCAGCCTCAGGAGTACAAACTCTTGGATTAGCAGTCTTCTTGGTAAGCAAGATGATGGGGGCTACCAGAGTGGAGTAGTGAGGAATAAATTGCAGATAGTAATTGGCAAAGCCGAGGAAGCGCTGAATTGATTCAAGCCCGAAGGTTAAGGCCAGTCTAGTACAGCTTGTTGGGATCCATTTGAAGGCCTTAACTGGTAATAATATACCCCAGAAATGGAAAGCTGTTTTTTTCAAAGGTACAGGAGTATAGGAGGTCACGAAAAATGTCATTGACAAACTCCTGGAAGACTGCTGGAGCGTTGCAGAGTTCGAATGGCATCACTAGATACTCGAAATGTCCGTCACGAGTATTAAATGCGGTCTTCCACTTGTCCTCATATACGAATCAAATTATAGGCCCCACGAAGATCCAATTTAGAGAAGATTTTGGCACCTTGCAGAAGATCAAACAACTCAGAGATTAAAGGAAGTGGCTAGTGGTTCGTTACTGTAAGTTTATTCAGACCTCGGTAGTCGATGCAAGGTCTTAGAGACCTGTCCTTTTTTTCCACGAAAAAGAAACCAGCTCCAGCAGGAGAAGAGAACTTCCTGATAAATCCTTTCTGAAGGTTCTGCTGGATGTAATTAGACATGTCCAGAGTTTCAGGAACATACAAAGGGTAAATGCTGCCCCTGGGAGGAGTGGTGCCGGGCAGTAAGTCAATTGGACAATCTTAGGGACGGTGTGGTGGTAACACTTCGGCGGTGTTGTTGCTTTTCACTGAAGACATCAGCATAGTCCTGAAGAAAGGAAGGAAAACCGGGCAGTGGATGAGATGATGGTTCCAATTTTGTGATAAGTATGTGGATATAGTTGTGGTTGCACTGGGTACCCCAGCGAAGAACTTCTCCAGTTTTCCAATCCAGCTGCGGACCAGGGAGTTGCAACCACGGTAGTCCAAGCAAGAGAGGAGAAGTACAATGAGGGAGAACATAGAAGGACAAGTTCTTCTTATGCAGGACTCCGACCTGCATAGACAACGGTTCTGTCTACAGTCCAGTCTTTCACCATTCACCGTAGAGATGTATAGAGGCTTTAACAGACGGGACACCGGAAGCCAATGCCTATGTACTAGGGAGGCATCAATAAAGTTTCCTGCGGAGCCAGAGTCCAAAAAGGCAAGAATGGAGATGATCTCTTTGGAAGGTAGGAAAAGCTGGACAATCATATTTAAGCGTGGAGAAGTGGTATTCACACCTAGGGAGGCCTCTCCCACAAAGCCTAGGTGCGAGCGTTTCCCTGTGACTGAGGAAGCAGAGGACAATCTTTTAGAAAGTGATCTGAACTGGCGCAGTATAGACATAGATTCTTGGTTCGTCGGTCGGTGAGTCCTTTCCTGCGGGGTCAGGCGAGACAGAAACACCTGCATAGCTTGGAATTCACATCGCGGGACACGCCTGCATGCGAATTCCAGCCCATAGAAGGTTGCGGTGGCTGCTGGAAGACAGGTGCCAGACGGGGAAAGGGAAGAGGTCGTGCAGACTCCCTTTCTTGCCGTAGTTCCTCACGTCGCTCTGAGAAACGGATATCAATCCGGGATGCCAATTGTATAATCTCATTCAGATTAGATGGCAATTCCCGGGCAGCGAGGACATCCTTGATTTGACTTCATAATCCTCTCTTGAAGGTGGCGCAAAGAGGTACATTATTCCATGATAACTCCGATGCAGGGGTACGAAACTGGATGGTATACTTGCCCACAGAGGAGCTGCCCAGAGTAAGACTCAGCAATGTCTCAGCGGAGGAAGCTCGGGCAGGTTTTCGAAGACACCCCGAAATCAGAAATGCCTGGAGATTGGTAGTGAGAGCATCACTGCGATCCCAAAGCCCTTCCAGTTAAGAGACTGAGGATGAAGGCCACCTTTACTCGTTCTGTAGGGAACTGATCCGCCATGAGTTCAATGTGCATGGTGCACTGAGTCACAAAACCACGACAGGACTTTGGATCCCCATCATATTTCTCAGAGAGAAAGGAAAGGCTGAGTTTAGATCCTGAGACGACTGCAGGAGCAGGAGGTGCCAGCGGAGCAGGAGGAGGCTGTGGTTGTGGCGGTTGCTGCTGAGCGGTTAAAAACTGCTGCATCATGGCGGATAACTGGTTCAACTGTTGTGCCTGCTGGGCCAACTGCTGTTACTGGAGCGCCACGATGGAAGCGATATCCAGACTGCCAGGCAGTGGAACCCCAGTGGGATCCATGGCCGGATCTTGCTGTAACGTAGCTGGATGTGGATCCTCTAACCTGTGTGGCTGATGACTCGGACCGTATCTGGGAGCGGAGTCTAAGGTGCCGCTGGTCTTCACCAGAGCCCGCTGCAAGGCAGGATGGGCTTGCTGCGGCAGGCAACACCCAGATCGCTACCCACGACATGGCTCGACCACACAGCATAGGCGTGCGCACGGGGTGTGCCGGGTGTGCACAGGCACACCCTAATCACCGCAGTTGCGGCCCGCTGCTGCAGGATTTAATTTTTTTTTTCTCACTACTAAACCCCAGCCCCACCGGACATCCCCGACATCCGCATATTCGTAATATTCTCGTTTTATTTTCGCATATGCGAAAATATGCGAAAATTCGCGTATGAGAAAATAACATATGCGAAAATTAGCATATAATAAATTAGCATAAGCAAACATTCGCACACCAGTCTCACACAGTAGTATTAGTGCCTTCTTTACACCACACAAGCTGGAAGCAGAGAGGGATGATCACTCTGATGTGTACTGTGATAAAAAAAAATAAAAAAAGAATATTCGTAATTACGAATATATAGCGCTATATTCGCGAATATTCGCGAATTCGCAAATATGCGATATTCACGAATAAAATTCGTATTGCGAATATTCGCGAGCAACACTACTCCCATTATGTTGCACTATACTCCTGAGTCCTGGGGAAGCAATGCATTAATTTTGGGACAGCTGCAGAGTAGACCAAGATTGTATCAGGGCATGCTGGGAGTTGCAGTTCCTATCTGTAATGCCCAGCATGCCATGATACAGCTTATGGTATTGCAGCTGACCCAAACCTACAAGTCCCATTATGTTGCACTATACTATAATATAGGTTATAAGGTGCTACATGCTGGGGGGAGCTGTATGAAGGAATGTATGACTGGAATCTGGATAAAGAAATTTCCATGATCCAGATTCCAGTCTATATCTCTGCAGCTGACCCAAAACTACAGCTCCCCCCAGCATGTAGCACCTTATAACCTATATTATAGTATAGTGCAACATAATGGGACTTGTAGTTTTGGTCACCATATATTGTATCAGGGCATGCTGGGAATTGTAGTTGGTAACTGCAAATCCCTGCATTGCATTCCTTGAAGGAATGCAATGCTGGGAGGTACAGTTACCAACTACAATTCCCAGCATGCCCTGATACAATCTATGATGACCAAAACTACAACTCCACACATCTTGCACTATATAGGAGTACAATTTAGATTATGGTGTAACATGCCGGGAGTCCTAGTTTTGGGTCAGCTGCAGACCCAAAACTACAACGTGCACTCTGCTCCAAGCTTGCTGGGTGCCGCATCACTTTTTCAACCAATCTGGTGCAAAAAAAAAATTCTATTTGGAATATTCCCCCCTCTGTGCCCCCATCTTATAGTAAAAGCGTTCTTCTGTTTGCCAAGTAAAGAAAAACATGAGTTTTACCATTCCACTTACCATTTTTTTTTATCCACATCAAATGCCTCCCTATAAACACCGACCACCAAACATACACAAGTGGGAGGTCTAGTCAGGGCTGGTGCATGGATTTCTGACACTCTAGGCAAAACCTAATTTCGACAACCCTTTGGCTCCGCCCATTGAACCCCTTGGCAAATATAAGATCTGGGGTAGAATTAGTCCCGTAAGCCTCATGGTAAATTCTAGACTTGTCCTCCTCCCTACAATTATAACTATACTGCACCTAATGTGGAGGAACTATACTGCACCTAATGTGGGGGAACTATACTGCACCTAATGTGGGGGAACTGTACTACTAACCTAATGTGGAGGAACTATACTGCACCTAATGTGGGGGAACTATACTGCCAACCTAATGTGGGGGAACTATACTGCACCTAATGTGGAGGAACTATACTACTAACCTAATGTGGGGGAACTATATTGCACCTAATGTGGGGGAACTGTACTACTAACCTAATGTGGGGGAACTATATTGCACCTAATGTGGGGGAACTACACTGCACCTAATGTGGGGGAACTATACTGCCAACCTAATGTGGGGGAACTATGCTGCCAACCTAATGTGGGGGAACTATACTTCACCTAACGTGGGGGAACTATACTGCTAACCTAATGTCGGGGAACTATACTGCACCTAATGTGGGGGAACTATACTGCCAACCTAATGTGGGGGAAATATATTTTCATCCTAATGTGGGAGATTTATACTGCCAACCTAATGTGGGGGAACTATGCTGCCAACCTAATGTGGGGGAACTATACTGCACCTAATGTGGGGGAACTATACTGCCAACCTAATGTGGGGGAACTATGCTGCCAACCTAATGTGGGGGAACTATACTGCACCTAATGTGGGGGAACTATACTGCTAACCTAATGTGGGGGAACTATGCTGCCAACCTAATGTGGGGGAACTATACTGCACCTAATGTGGGGGAACTATACTGCCAACCTAATGTGGGGGAACTATACTGCCAACCTAATATGGGGGGAACTATACTGCCAACCTAATGTGGGGGAAATATATTTCCATCCTAATGTGGGAGATTTATACTGCCAACCTAATGTGGGGGAACTATGCTGCCAACCTAATGTGGGGGAACTATACAAAAATATAAAATTGTACTATTCTGATCCCTATAGCACTTTTATTTTTCTGTAAATGGGGATGTATGAGGATCATTTTTAGCGCTGTGATTTGTAGTTTTTATCGGTAGCATTTTTTTTTTTGCTTTTTAGATATTTTTTATGGTATTTGAAGTGACCAAAAATGTGCTAATCTGATTAGTGCACTATTACAACTTTTGGGACCCCACTTCTGATTTTGCCCAGGGCCACGCTAAGCCTAAAACCGGCCCTGGATCCAATCCTCCTACACTATGCAAGCAGGAGTGTGTGTGTGTGTGTGTGTGTGTGTGTATATGTATGTATGTATATATATATATATATATATATATATGCACAACAATGGATCACCGCTCACCACACCCGCAGCTGCTCCTTAGCCCACGCTCCGGACACACCGGTACTGCCTCCGGCTCTCACAAGATACAGCAAAAGGATAGTCCGGCACAGAGCTGTAGTTTGCAGTTAAGAACTTTGAATTTTTATTTCAGTATAACACAATTCACAGGATATTCTGACGCGTTTCGCACCTAAGTGCTTAGTCGTAGCCATCTACGACTAAGCACTTAGGTGCGAAACGCGTCAGTTTATCCTGTGTATTGCGTTATACTGAAATAAAAATTCAAAGTTCTTAACTGCAAACTACAGCTCTGTGCCGGACTATCTTTTTGCTGTATATATATATATATATATATACATATATATATATATATATATATATATATATATATATACACACACATAAACACACACACGCGTGCGCGGAGTGAGTTTGTACTTTAGGGTGCACACCCTGATGCAATAGGCTGCGCACGCAGGCAGTAGCGTAGTCAATTGTAGCAGAAGGTCAAGGCAGGTGGCCAAGGTGCGAAGTCTAATAATGTAGCGGAAGGTCTGGAAACACATGTAAGGCTAACAGGCAGTATGGAATGCTAAATCTCAGACTAGGGGCACTGAAGATCCAGCAGGGAAGTGTGGGAGGTGCATAGACTTATAGGATGGTGTCAGGTGTATACAATAATTATGGGCGTACCTGCCCTTTAAATTTTTGAGCTCCGGCACGCGCGCGCCCTAAGGGACGGGGATGCAAGCGCAGGAGCTGAGACACAGCAGACGTAGCAGGGGAGAGAGGTGAGTGAAGGGCTGGGATTTACATGCGGGTGCGTCCCGTGATGCGAATCCCAGCCCCGCCACCAGCAGGGAAAAAGGCATAATGCACTCGTGGCCGATGCAGGCGGCCGGAGCGTGGGACATGACACAGACTCTGTAGCCTCTGAATATAATACTACCACACACTGTATCCTCTGAATATACTACCACACACTGTATCCTCTGAATATAATACTACCACACACTGTATCCTCTGAATATAATACTACCACACACTGTATCCTCTGAATATAATACTACCACACACTGTATCCTCTGAATATAATACTACCACACACTGTATCCTCTGAATATAATACTACCACACACTGTATCCTCTGAATATAATACTACCACACACTGTATCCTCTGAATATAATACTACCACACACTGTATCCTCTGAATATAATACTACCACACATTGTATCCTCTGAATATAATACTACCACACACTGCACCCTCTGAATATAATACTACCACACACTGTATCCTCTGAATATACTACCACACACTGTATCCTCTGAATATAATTCCACCACACACTGTATCCTATGAATATAATACTACCACACACTGTATCCTCTGAATATAATACTACCACACATTGTATCCTCTGAATATAATACTACCACACACTGCACCCTCTGAATATAATACTACCACACACTGTATCCTCTGAATATAATACTACGACACACTGTACCCTCTGAATATATTAGCACACACTGTATCCTCTGAAAATAATACTGCCACACACTGTACCCTCTGAATATAATACTGCCACACACTGTATTCTCTGAATATAATACTACCACACACTGCATCCTCTGAATATACTACCATACAATGTATCCTCTGAATATAATACTACCACACACTGTATCCTCTGAATGGAATACTACCACACACTGTATCCTCTGAATATAATACTGCCACACACTGTACCCTCTGAATATAATACTACCACACACTGTATCCTCTGAATATACTCCCACACACTGTATCCTCTGAATATAATACTGCCACACACTGTACCCTCTGAATATAACTATCCTACACTTTACCCTCTGAATATAATACTGTCCTACACTGTACCCTCTGAATATAATACTACCACACACTGTATCCTCTGAATATACTACCACACACTGTATCCTCTGAATATAATACTACCACAAACTGTATCCTCTGAATATAATACTACCACACACTGTATCCTCTGAATATAATACTACCACACACTGTATCCTCTGAATATAATACTACCACACACTGTATCCTCTGAATATAATACTACCACACACTGTATCCTCTGAATATAATACTACCACACATTGTATCCTCTGAATATAATACTACCACACACTGCACCCTCTGAATATAATACTACCACACACTGTATCCTCTGAATATACTACCACACACTGTATCCTCTGAATATAATTCCACCACACACTGTATCCTATGAATATAATACTACCACACACTGTATCCTCTGAATATAATACTACCACACATTGTATCCTCTGAATATAATACTACCACACACTGCACCCTCTGAATATAATACTACCACACACTGTATCCTCTGAATATAATACTACGACACACTGTACCCTCTGAATATATTAGCACACACTGTATCCTCTGAAAATAATACTGCCACACACTGTACCCTCTGAATATAATACTGTCACACACTGTATTCTCTGAATATAATACTACCACACACTGCATCCTCTGAATATACTACCATACAATGTATCCTCTGAATATAATACTACCACACACTGTATCCTCTGAATGGAATACTACCACACACTGTATCCTCTGAATATAATACTGCCACACACTGTACCCTCTGAATATAATACTACCACACACTGTATCCTCTGAATATACTCCCACACACTGTATCCTCTGAATATAATACTGCCACACACTGTACCCTCTGAATATAACTATCCTACACTTTACCCTCTGAATATAATACTGTCCTACACTGTACCCTCTGAATATAATACTGTCACACACTGTACCCTCTAAATACAATACTACCGCACACTGTACCCTCTGAATATAATACCGTCACACACTGTACCCTCTGAATATAATACTGTCCTAAACTGTACCCTCTGAATATAATACTATCACACAATGTACCCTATGAATATAATACTGTTCTACACTTTACCCTCTGAATATAATACTGTCACACACTGTACCCTCTGAATATAATCCTGTCACACAATGTACCCTCTGAATATAATCCTGTCACACAATGTACCCTCTGAATATAATCCTGTCACACACTGTACCCTCTGAATATAAAATACTACCACACACTGTACCCTCTGAATATAAAATACTACCACACACTGTACCCTCTGAATATAATACTGCCACACTGTTCCCCTGAATATGATACTGTCAAACACTGTACACTCTGAATATAATACTACCACACACTGTACCCTCTGAATATAATACTACCACACACTGTATCCTCTGAATATAATACTACCACACATTGTATCCTCTGAATATAATACTGCCACACACTGTGCCCCCGAATATAATCCTACCACACACTGTACCCTCTGAATATAATACTACCACACACTGTACCCTCTGAATATAATACTGCCACACGCTGTACCCTCTGTATATAATACTGCCACACACTGTACCCTGTGAATATAATACTACCACACACTGTACCCTCTGAATATAATACTACCACACACTGTACCCTCTGAATATAATACTGCCACACACTGTACCTCTGAATATATTACTGCCACACACTGTACCCCTAAATATAATACTGTCACACACAGCTCTGCTACATGCTCTGCACACACACACAGCTCTGCTTCATGCTCTGCACACACACAGCTCTGCTACATGTTCTACACTCACAGCTCCCCTACATGCTCTACACACACAGCTCTCCTACATACTCTACACACACAGCTCTCCTACATGCTCTGCACACACAGCTCTCCTACATGCTCTGCACACACACAGCTCTCCTACATACTCTGCACACACAGCTCTCCTACATGCTCTGCACACACAGCTCTCCTACATACTCTGCACACACACAGCTCTCCTACATGCTCTGCACACACAGCTCTCCTACATGCTCTGCACACACACACAGCTCTCCTGCATACTCTGCACACACACAGCTCTCCTACATACTCTGCACACACACAGCTCTCCTACATACTCTGCACACACAGCTCTCCTACATACTCTGCACACACAGCTCTCCTACATACTCTGCACACACAGCTCTCCTACATACTCTGCACACACAGCTCTCCTACATACTCTGCACACACAGCTCCCCTACATACTCTGCACACACAGCTCTCCTACATACACTGCACACACAGCTCTCCTACATACTTTGCACACACAGCTCTCCTACATACTCTGCACACACACAGCTCTCCTACATACTCTACACACACACAGCTCTCCTACATACTCTACACACACACAGCTCCCCTACATACTCTGCACACACACAGCTCTCCTACATACTCTGCACACACACAGCTCTCCTACATACTCTGCACACACACAGCTCCCCTACATGCTCTACACACACAGCTCTCCTACATACTCTGCACACACACAGCTCTCCTACATACTCTGCACACACACAGCTCTCCTACATGCTCTGCACACACAGCTCTCCTACATGCTCTGCACACACAGCTCTCCTAAATGCTCTGCACACACACAGCTCTCCTACATACTCTGCACACACAGCTCTCCTACATACTCTGCACACACACACAGCTCTCCTACATACTCTGCACACACAGCTCTCCTACATACTCTGCACACACACAGCTCTCCTACATACTCTGCACACACAGCTCTCCTACATACTCTGCACACACAGCTCTCCTACATACTCTACACACACAGCTCTCCTACATACTCTGCACACACAGCTCTCCTACATACTCTGCACACACACAGCTCTCCTACATGCTCTGCACACACACACAGCTCTCCTACATACTCTGCACACACACAGCTCTCCTACATACTCTGCACACACACAGCTCTCCTACATACTCTGCACACACAGCTCTCCTACATACTCTGCACACACAGCTCTCCTACATACTCTGCACACACAGCTCTCCTACATACTCTGCATACACAGCTCTCCTAAATACTCTGCACACACAGCTCTCCTACATACTCTGCACACACAGCTCTCCTACATACTCTGCACACACACAGCTCTCCTACATACTCTGCACACACAGCTCTCCTACATACTCTGCACACACAGCTCTCCTACATACTCTGCACACACAGCTCTCCTACATACTCTACACACACATCTCTCCTACATACTCTACACACACAGCTCTCCTACATACACTGCACACACAGCTCTCCTACATGCTCTGCACACACACATCTCCCCTACATACTCTGCACACACAGCTCTCCTACATACTCTGCACACACAGCTCTCCTACATACTCTGCACACACACAGCTCTCCTACATGCTCTGCACACACACAGCTCTCCTACATACTCTACACAAAGCTCTCCTACATACTCTGCACACACAGCTCTCCTACATACTCTGCACACACACAGCTCTACTACATATTCTGCACACACACAGCTCTCCTACATGCTCTGCACACACAGCTCTCCTACATACTCTGCAAACACACAGCTCTACGACATACTCTGCACACACTCAACTCTCCTACATACTCTGCACACACATCTCCCCTACATACTCTTCACACACAGCTCTCCTACATACTCTGCACACACACATCTCCCCTACATACTCTGCACACACTCAACTCTCCTACATACTCTGCACACACACATCTCCCCTACATACTCTTCACACACAGCTCTCCTACATACTCTGCACACACAGCTCTCCTACATACTTTGCACACACACAGCTCTCCTACATACTCTGCACACACAGCTCTCCTACATACTCTGCACACACAGTTCTCCTACATACTCTACACACACAGCTCTCCTACATACTCTGCACACACATATCTCCTACATACTCTGCACACACAGCTCTCCTACATACTCTGCACACACAGCTCTCCTATATACTCTGCACACACACAGCTCTCCTACATACTCTGCACACACACAGCTCTCCTACATACTCTGCACACACAGCTCTCCTACATACTCTGCACACACAGCTCTCCTACATACTCTGCACACACACAGCTCTCCTACATACTCTGCACACACACAGCTCTCCTACATACACTGCACACACACAGCTCTCCTACATACTCTGCACACACAGCTCTCCTACATACTCTGCACACACTCAGCTCTCCTACATACTCTGCACACACACAGCTCTCCTACATGCTCTGCACACACACAGCTCTCCTACATACTCTGCACACAAAGCTCTCCTACATACTCTGCACACACAGCTCTCCTACATACTCTGCACACACACAGCTCTACTACATATTCTGCACACACACACAGCTCTCCTACATACTCTGCACACACACAGCTCTCCTACATGCTCTGCACACACAGCTCTCCTACATACTCTGCACACACACAGCTCTACTACATACTCTGCACACACTCAACTCTCCTACATACTCTGCACACACACATCTCCCCTACATACTCTTCACACACAGCTCTCCTACATACTCTGCACACACAGCTCTCTTACATACTCTGCACACACACAGCTCTCCTACATACTCTGCACACACAGCTCTCCTACATACTCTGCACACACAGCTCTCCTCCATAATCTGCACACACAGCTCTCTAACATACTCTGCACACACAGCTCTCCTACATACTCTGCACACACAGCTCTCCTACATACTCTGCACACACACAGCTCTCCTACATACTCTGCACACACACAGCTCTCCTACATACTCTGCACACACAGCTCTCCTACATACTCTGCACACACAGCTCTCCTACATACTCTGCACACACAGCTCTCCTACATACTCTGCACACACACAGCTCTCCTACATACTCTACACACACACAGCTCTCCTACATACACTGCACACACACAGCTCTCCTACATACTCTGCACACAGAGCTCTCCTACATACTCTGCACACACACAGCTCTCCTACATACTCTGCACACACACACACAGCTCTCCTACAAACTCTGCACACGCAGCTCTCCTACATACTCTGCACACACAGCTCTCCTACATACTCTGCACACACAGCTCTCCTACATACTCTGCACACACACAGCTCTCCTACATACTCTGCACACACATAGCTCTCCTACATACTCTGCACACACACAGCTCTCCTACATACTCTGCACACACAGCTCTCCTACATACTCTACACACACAGCTCTCCTACATACTCTGCACACACAGCTCTCCTACATACTCTGCACACACAGCTCTCCTACATACTCTGCACACACAGCTCTCCTTCATACTCTGCACACACACAGCTCTCCTACATACTCTGCACACACACAGCTCTCCTACATACTCTGCACACACACAGCTCTCCTACATACTCTACACACACAGCTCTCCTACATACTCTACACACAGCTCTCCTACATACTCTACACACACAGCTCTCCTACATACCCTACACACACAGCTCTCCTACATACTCTACACACACACAGCTCTCCTACATACTCTGCACACACAGCTCTCCTACATACTCTACACACACAGCTCTCCTACATACTCTACACACACACAGCTCTCCTACATACTCTGCACACACAGCTCTCCTACATACTCTGCACACACAGCTCTCCTACATACTCTGCACACACACAGCTCTCCTACATACTCTGCACACACACAGCTCTCCTACATACTCTGCACACACACAGCTCTCCTACATACTCTACACACACAGCTCTCCTACATACTCTGCACACACAGCTCTCCTACATACTCTGCACACACACAGCTCTCCTACATACTCTACACACACAGCTCTCCTACATACACTGCACACACACAGCTCTCCTACATACTCTGCACACACAGCTCTCCTACATACTCTGCACACACACAGCTCTCCTACATACTCTGCACACACACACACAGCTCTCCTACATACTCTGCACACGCAGCTCTCCTACATACTCTGCACACACAGCTCTCCTACATACTCTGCACACACAGCTCTCCTACATACTCTGCACACACACAGCTCTCCTACATACTCTGCAAACACACAGCTCTCCTACATACTCTGCACACACATAGCTCTCCTACATACTCTGCACACACACAGCTCTCCTACATATTCTGCACACACAGCTCT
The DNA here is from genome assembly GCF_029499605.1 of Hyla sarda. Lineage (NCBI taxonomy): Eukaryota > Metazoa > Chordata > Amphibia > Anura > Hylidae > Hyla > Hyla sarda. The sequence goes on along the minus strand of NC_079193.1, from coordinate 1,421,976 downwards.
CCTACATACTCTGCACACACAGCTCTCCTACATACTCTGCACACACAGCTCTCCTACATACTCTGCACACACACAGCTCTCCTACATACTCTGCACACACACAGCTCTCCTACATACTCTGCACACACACAGCTCTCCTACATACTCTACACACACAGCTCTCCTACATACTCTACACACAGCTCTCCTACATACTCTACACACACAGCTCTCCTACATACCCTACACACACAGCTCTCCTACATACTCTGCACACACAGCTCTCCTACATACTCTGCACACACACAGCTCTCCTACATACTCTGCAAACACACAGCTCTCCTACATACTCTGCACACACATAGCTCTCCTACATACTCTGCACACACACAGCTCTCCTACATACTCTGCACACACAGCTCTCCTACATACTCTGCACACACAGCTCTCCTACATACTCTGCACACACAGCTCTCCTACATACTCTGCACACACACAGCTCTCCTACATACTCTGCACACACACAGCTCTCCTACATACTCTGCACACACACAGCTCTCCTACATACTCTACACACACAGCTCTCCTACATACTCTACACACAGCTCTCCTACATACTCTACACACACAGCTCTCCTACATACCCTACACACACAGCTCTCCTACATACTCTACACACACACAGCTCTCCTACATACTCTGCACACACAGCTCTCCTACATACTCTACACACACAGCTCTCCTACATACTCTACACACACACAGCTCTCCTACATACTCTGCACACACAGCTCTCCTACATACTCTGCACACACAGCTCTCCTACATACTCTGCACACACAGCTCTCCTACATACTCTGCACACACACAGCTCTCCTACATACTCTGCACACACACAGCTCTCCTACATACTCTGCACACACACAGCTCTCCTACATACTCTACACACACAGCTCTCCTACATACTCTACACACAGCTCTCCTACATACTCTACACACACAGCTCTCCTACATACCCTACACACACAGCTCTCCTACATACTCTACACACACACAGCTCTCCTACATACTCTGCACACACAGCTCTCCTACATACTCTACACACACAGCTCTCCTACATACTCTACACACACACAGCTCCCCTACATACTCTGCACACACACAGCTCTCCTACATACTCTACACACACACAGCTCTCCTACATACTCTACACACACAGCTCCCCTACATACTCTACACACACACAGCTCTCCTACATACTCTGCACACACAGCTCTCCTACATACTCTGCAAACACAGCTCCCCTACATACTCTGCACACACAGCTCTCCTACATACTCTGCACACACAGCTCTCCTACATACTCTGCACACACAGCTCTAATACATACTCTGCACACACAGCTCTCCTACATACTCTGTACACACACAGCTCTCCTACATACTCTGCACACACAGCTCCCCTACATACTCTGCACACACAGCTCTCCTACATACTCTGCACACACACAGCTCTCCTTCATACTCTACACACACAGCTCTCCTACATACTCTGCACACACAGCTCTCCTACATGCTCTGCACACACAGCTCTCCTACATACTCTGCACACACACAGCTCTCCTACATACTCTACACACACAGCTCTCCTACATACTCTACACACACACAGCTCTCCTACATACTCTGCACACACAGCTCTCCTACATACTCTGCACACACAGCTCTCCTACATACTCTGCACACACACAGCTCTCCTACATACTCTACACACACAGCTCTCCTACATACTCTACACACACACAGCTCTCCTACATACTCTGCACACACAGCTCTCCTACATACTCTGCACACACAGCTCTCCTACATACTCTGCACACACACAGCTCTCCTACATACTCTGCGCACACAGCTCTCCTACATACTCTACACACACAGCTCTCCTACATACTCTACACACACAGCTCTCCTACATACTCTACACACACACAGCTCTCCTACATACTCTGCACACACACAGCTCTCCTACATACTCTGCACACACACAGCTCTCCTACATACTCTGCACACACAGCTCTCCTACATACTCTGCACACACAGCTCTCCTACATACTCTGCACACACAAAGCTCTCCTACATACTCTGCACACACAGCTCTCCTACATACTCTGCACACACACAGCTCTCCTACATACTCTACACACACAGCTCTCCTACATACTCTGCACACACAGCTCTCCTACATACTCTGCACACACACAGCTCTCCTACATTCTCTGCACACACACAGCTCTCCTACATACTCTGCACACACACAGCTCTCCTACATACTCTACACACACACAGCTCTCCTACATACTCTGCACACACAGCTCTCCTACATACTCTGCACACACACAGCTCTCCTACATACTCTGCACACACACAGCTCTCCTACATACTCTGCACACACACAGCTCTCCTACATACTCTGCACACACAGCTCTCCTACATGCTCTGCACACACAGCTCTCCTACATGCTCTGCACACACACACAGCTCTACTACATACTCTGCACACACACAGCTCTCCTACATACTCTACACACACACACACAGCTCTCCTACATACTCTGCACACACAGCTCTCCTACATGCTCTGCACACACACACAGCTCTCATACATACTCTGCACACACAGCTCCCCTACATACTCTGCACACACACACAGCTCTCATACATACTCTGCACACACAGCTCCCCTACATACTCTGCACACACAGCTCTCCTACATACTCTACACACACAGCTCTCCTACATACTCTACACACACAGCTCCCCTACATACTCTGCACACACACAGCTCTCCTACATAATCTACACACACAGCTCTCCTACATACTCTACACACACATCTCTCCTACATACTCTGCACACACACTGCTCTCCTACATACTCTGCACACACAGCTCTCCTACATGCTCTGCACACACAGCTCTCCTACATACTCTGCACACACACAGCTCTACTACATACTCTGCACACACACAGCTCTCCTACATACTCTGCACACACACATCTCCCCTACATACTCTGCACACACTCAGCTCTCCTACATACTCTGCACACACACATCTCCCCTACATACTCTTCACACACAGCTCTCCTACATACTCTGCACACACACAGCTCTCCTACATACTCTGCACACACAGCTCTCCTACATACTCTGCACACACACAGCTCTCCTACATACTCTGCACACACAGCTCTCCTACATACTCTGCACACACAGCTCTCCTACATACTCTGCACACACATCTCTCCTACATACTCTACACACACAGCTCTCCTACATACTCTGCACACACACAGCTCTCCTACATACTCTGCACACACACAGCTCTCCTACATACTCTGCACACACACAGCTCTCCTACATACTCTGCACACACAACTCTCCTACATAATCTGCACACACAGCTCTCCTACATACTCTGCACACACAGCTCTCCTACATACTCTGCACACACAGCTCTCCTACATACTCTGCACACACAGCTCTCCTACATACACTGCACACACACAGCTCTCCTACATACTCTGCACACACAGCTCTCCTACATACTCTGCACACACACAGCTCTCCTACATACTCTGCACACACACAGCTCTCCTACATACTCTGCACACACACACAGCTCTCCTACATACTCTGCACACACAGCTCTCCTACATACTCTGCACACACAGCTCTCCTACATACTCTGCACACACACAGCTCTCCTACATACTCTGCACACACACAGCTATCCTACATACTCTGCACACACACAGCTCTCCTACATACTCTGCACACACACAGCTCTCCTACATACTCTACACACACACAGCTCTCCTACATACTCTACACACAGCTCTCCTACATACTCTACACACACAGCTCTCCTACATACTCTACACACACACAGCTCTCCTACATACTCTACACACAGCTCTCCTACATACTCTACACACACAGCTCTCCTACATACTCTACACACACAGCTCTCCTACATACTCTACACACACACAGCTCTCCTACATACTCTGTACACACAGCTCTCCTACATACTCTACACACACAGCTCTCCTACATACTCTACACACACACAGCTCTCCTACATACTCTACACACACACAGCTCTCAAACATACTCTACACACACACAGCTCTCCTACATACTCTGCACACACAGCTCTCCTACATACTCTACACACACACAGCTCCCCTACATACTCTGCACACACAGCTCTACTACATACTCTACACACACACATCTCTCCTACATACTCTGCACACACAGCTCTCCTACATACTCTACACACACAGCTCTCCTACATACTCTACACACACACAGCTCTCCTACATACTCTGTACACACAGCTCTCCTACATACTCTACACACACAGCTCTCCTACATACTCTACACACACACAGCTCTCCTACATACTCTACACACACACAGCTCTCCTACATACTCTGCACACACAGCTCTCCTACATACTCTACACACACACAGCTCCCCTACATACTCTGCACACACAGCTCTACTACATACTCTACACACACATCTCTCCTACATACTCTGCGCACACAGCTCTCCTACATACTCTACACACACAGCTCTCCTACATACTCTACACACACAGCTCTCCTACATACTCTGCACACACACAGCTCTCCTACATACTCTGCACACACACAGCTCTCCTACATACTCTGCACACACAGCTCTCCTACATACTCTGCACACACAGCTCTCCTACATACTCTGGACACACAAAGCTCTCCTACATACTCTGCACACACAGCTCTCCTACATACTCTGCACACACAGCTCTCCTACATACTCTGCACACACAGCTCTCCTACATACTCTGCACACACAGCTCTCCTACATACTCTGGACACACAAAGCTCTCCTACATACTCTGCACACACAGCTCTCCTACATACTCTGCACACACACAGCTCTCCTACATACTCTACACACACAGCTCTCCTACATACTCTGCACACACAGCTCTCCTACATACTCTGCACACACACAGCTCTCCTACATACTCTGCACACACACAGCTCTCCTACATACTCTACACACACACAGCTATCCTACATACTCTGCACACACAGCTCTCCTACATACTCTACACACACAGCTCTCCTACATACTCTACACACACATCTCTTCTACATACTCTGCACACACACAGCTCTCCTACATACTCTGCACACACACAGCTCTCCTACATGCTCTGCACACACAGCTCTCCTACATACTCTGCACACACACAGCTCTACTACATACTCTGCACACACACAGCTCTCCTACATACTCTGCACACACACATCTCCCCTACATACTCTGCACACACTCAGCTCTCCTACATACTCTGCACACACACATCTCCCCTACATACTCTTCACACACAGCTCTCCTACATACTCTGCACACACAGCTCTCCTACATACTCTGAACACACACAGCTCTCCTACATACTCCGCACACACATATCTCCTACATACTCTGCACACACACAGCTCTCCTACATACTCTGCACACACACAGCTCTCCTACATACTCTGCACACACACAGCTCTCCTACATGCTCTGCACACACAGCTCTCCTACATACTCTGCACACACAGCTCTCCAACATACTCTGCACACACACACAGCTCTCCTACATACTCTGCACACACACAGCTCTCCTACATACTCTGCACACACAGCTCTCCTACATACTCTACACACACAGCTCTCCTACATACTCTACACACACATCTCTCCTACATACTCTGCACACACACAGCTCTCCTACATACTCTACACACACACAGCTCTCCTACATACTCTGCACACACAGCTCTCCTACATACTCTACACACACACAGCTCCCCTACATACTCTGCACACACAGCTCTACTACATACTCTACACACACACATCTCTCCTACATACTCTGCACACACAGCTCTCCTACATACTCTACACACACAGCTCTCCTACATACTCTACACACACACAGCTCTCCTACATACTCTGTACACACAGCTCTCCTACATACTCTACACACACAGCTCTCCTACATACTCTACACACACACAGCTCTCCTACATACTCTACACACACACAGCTCTCCTACATACTCTGCACACACAGCTCTCCTACATACTCTACACACACACAGCTCCCCTACATACTCTGCACACACAGCTCTACTACATACTCTACACACACATCTCTCCTACATACTCTGCGCACACAGCTCTCCTACATACTCTACACACACAGCTCTCCTACATACTCTACACACACAGCTCTCCTACATACTCTGCACACACACAGCTCTCCTACATACTCTGCACACACACAGCTCTCCTACATACTCTGCACACACAGCTCTCCTACATACTCTGCACACACAGCTCTCCTACATACTCTGGACACACAAAGCTCTCCTACATACTCTGCACACACAGCTCTCCTACATACTCTGCACACACAGCTCTCCTACATACTCTGCACACACAGCTCTCCTACATACTCTGCACACACAGCTCTCCTACATACTCTGGACACACAAAGCTCTCCTACATACTCTGCACACACAGCTCTCCTACATACTCTGCACACACACAGCTCTCCTACATACTCTACACACACAGCTCTCCTACATACTCTGCACACACAGCTCTCCTACATACTCTGCACACACACAGCTCTCCTACATACTCTGCACACACACAGCTCTCCTACATACTCTACACACACACAGCTATCCTACATACTCTGCACACACAGCTCTCCTACATACTCTACACACACAGCTCTCCTACATACTCTACACACACATCTCTTCTACATACTCTGCACACACACAGCTCTCCTACATACTCTGCACACACACAGCTCTCCTACATGCTCTGCACACACAGCTCTCCTACATACTCTGCACACACACAGCTCTACTACATACTCTGCACACACACAGCTCTCCTACATACTCTGCACACACACATCTCCCCTACATACTCTGCACACACTCAGCTCTCCTACATACTCTGCACACACACATCTCCCCTACATACTCTTCACACACAGCTCTCCTACATACTCTGCACACACAGCTCTCCTACATACTCTGAACACACACAGCTCTCCTACATACTCCGCACACACATATCTCCTACATACTCTGCACACACACAGCTCTCCTACATACTCTGCACACACACAGCTCTCCTACATACTCTGCACACACACAGCTCTCCTACATGCTCTGCACACACAGCTCTCCTACATACTCTGCACACACAGCTCTCCAACATACTCTGCACACACACACAGCTCTCCTACATACTCTGCACACACACAGCTCTCCTACATACTCTGCACACACAGCTCTCCTACATACTCTACACACACAGCTCTCCTACATACTCTACACACACATCTCTCCTACATACTCTGCACACACACAGCTCTCCTACATACTCTGCACACACACAGCTCTCCTACATGCTCTGCACACACAGCTCTCCTACATACTCTGCACACACACAGCTCTACTACATACTCTGCACACACACAGCTCTCCTACATACTCTGCACACACACATCTCCCCTACATACTCTGCACACACTCAGCTCTCCTACATACTCTGCACACACACATCTCCCCTACATACTCTTCACACACAGCTCTCCTACATACTCTGCACACACAGCTCTCCTACATACTCTGCACACACACAGCTCTCCTTCATACTCTGCACACACAGCTCTCCTACATACTCTGCACACACAGTTCTCCTACATACTCTACACACACAGCTCTCCTACATACTCTACACACACAGCTCTCCTACATACTCTGCACACACATATCTCCTACATACTCTGCACACACACAGCTCTCCTACATACTCTGCACACACACAGTTCTCCTACATACTCTGCACACACACAGCTCTCCTACATGCTCTGCACACACAGCTCTCCTACATACTCTGCACACACAGCTCTCCAACATACTCTGCACACACAGCTCTCCTACATACTCTGAACACACAGCTCTCCTACATACTCTGCACACACACAGCTCTCCTACATACACTGCACACACACAGCTCTCCTACATACTCTGCACACACAGCTCTCCTACATACTCTGCACACACACAGCTCTCCTACATACTCTGCACACACACAGCTCTCCTACATACTCTGCACACACACACAGCTCTCCTACATACTCTGCACACACAGCTCTCCTACATACTCTGCACACACAGCTCTCCTACATACTCTGCACACACACAGCTCTCCTACATACTCTGCACACACACAGCTCTCCTACATACTCTGTACACACACAGCTCTCCTACATACTCTGCACACACACAGCTCTCCTACATACTCTGCACACACAGCTCTCCTACATACTCTGCACACACAGCTCTCCTACATACTCTGCACACACACAGCTCTCCTACATACTCTACACACACAGCTCTCCTACATACTGTGCACACACAGCTCTCCTACATACTCTGCACACACAGCTCTCCTACATACTCTGCACACACAGCTCTCCTACATACTCTGCACACACACAGCTCTCCTACATACTCTACACACACACACAGCTCTCCTACATACTCTGCACACACACAGCTCTCCTACATACTCTGCACACACACAGCTCTCCTACATACTCTACACACACACAGCTCTCCTAGATACTCTACACACAGCTCTCCTACATACTCTACACACACAGCTCTCCTACATACTCTACACACACACAGCTCTCCTACATACTCTACACACAGCTCTCCTACATACTCTACACACACAGCTCTCCTACATACTCTACACACACAGCTCTCCTACATACTCTACACACACACAGCTCTCCTACATACTCTGCACACACAGCTCTCCTACATACTCTACACACACACAGCTCTCCTACATACTCTACACACACACACAGCTCTCCTACATACTCTGCACACACACATCTCCCCTACATACTCTGCACACACTCAGCTCTCCTACATACTCTGCACACACACATCTCCCCTACATACTCTTCACACACAGCTCTCCTACATACTCTGCACACACAGCTCTCCTACATACTCTGAACACACACAGCTCTCCTACATACTCCGCACACACATATCTCCTACATACTCTGCACACACACAGCTCTCCTACATACTCTGCACACACACAGCTCTCCTACATACTCTGCACACACACAGCTCTCCTACATGCTCTGCACACACAGCTCTCCTACATACTCTGCACACACAGCTCTCCAACATACTCTGCACACACACACAGCTCTCCTACATACTCTGCACACACACAGCTCTCCTACATACTCTGCACACACAGCTCTCCTACATACTCTACACACACAGCTCTCCTACATACTCTACACACACATCTCTCCTACATACTCTGCACACACACAGCTCTCCTACATACTCTGCACACACACAGCTCTCCTACATGCTCTGCACACACAGCTCTCCTACATACTCTGCACACACACAGCTCTACTACATACTCTGCACACACACAGCTCTCCTACATACTCTGCACACACACATCTCCCCTACATACTCTGCACACACTCAGCTCTCCTACATACTCTGCACACACACATCTCCCCTACATACTCTTCACACACAGCTCTCCTACATACTCTGCACACACAGCTCTCCTACATACTCTGCACACACACAGCTCTCCTTCATACTCTGCACACACAGCTCTCCAACATACTCTGCACACACAGCTCTCCTACATACTCTGCACACACAGTTCTCCTACATACTCTACACACACAGCTCTCCTACATACTCTACACACACAGCTCTCCTACATACTCTGCACACACATATCTCCTACATACTCTGCACACACACAGCTCTCCTACATACTCTGCACACACACACAGCTCTCCTACATACTCTGCACACACACAGCTCTCCTACATGCTCTGCACACACAGCTCTCCTACATACTCTGCACACACAGCTCTCCAACATACTCTGCACACACAGCTCTCCTACATACTCTGAATACACAGCTCTCCTACATACTCTGCACACACACAGCTCTCCTACATACACTGCACACACACAGCTCTCCTACATACTCTGCACACACAGCTCTCCTACATACTCTGCACACACACAGCTCTCCTACATACTCTGCACACACACAGCTCTCCTACATACTCTGCACACACACACAGCTCTCCTACATACTCTGCACACACAGCTCTCCTACATACTCTGCACACACAGCTCTCCTACATACTCTGCACACACACAGCTCTCCTACATACTCTGCACACACACAGCTCTCCTACATACTCTGCACACACACAGCTCTCCTACATACTCTGCACACACACAGCTCTCCTACATACTCTGCACACACAGCTCTCCTACATACTCTGCACACACAGCTCTCCTACATACTCTGCACACACACAGCTCTCCTACATACTCTACACACACAGCTCTCCTACATACTGTGCACACACAGCTCTCCTACATACTCTGCACACACAGCTCTCCTACATACTCTGCACACACAGCTCTCCTACATACTCTGCACACACACAGCTCTCCTACATACTCTACACACACACACAGCTCTCCTACATACTCTGCACACACACAGCTCTCCTACATACTCTGCACACACACAGCTCTCCTACATACTCTACACACACACAGCTCTCCTACATACTCTACACACAGCTCTCCTACATACTCTACACACACAGCTCTCCTACATACTCTACACACACACAGCTCTCCTACATACTCTACACACAGCTCTCCTACATACTCTACACACACAGCTCTCCTACATACTCTACACACACAGCTCTCCTACATACTCTACACACACACAGCTCTCCTACATACTCTGCACACACAGCTCTCCTACATACTCTACACACACACAGCTCTCCTACATACTCTACACACACACACAGCTCTCCTACATACTCTACACACACACAGCTCTCCTACATACTCTGCACACACAGCTCTCCTACATACTCTGCACACACAGCTCTCCTACATACTCTGCACACACATCTCTCCTACATACTCTGCACACACACAGCTCTCCTACATACTCTGCACACACACAGCTCTCCTACATACTCTGCACACACACAGCTCTCCTACATACTCTACACACACACAGCTCTCCTACATACTCTGCACACACACAGCTCTCCTACATACTCTGCACACACAGCTCTCCTACATACTCTGCACACACAGCTCTCCTACATACTCTACACACACAGCTCTCCTACATACTCTGCACACACAGCTCTCCTACATACTCTGCACACACACATCTCTCCTACATACTCTGCACACACACATCTTTCCTACATACTCTACACACACAGCTCTCCTACATACTCTGCACACACAGTTCTCCTACATACTCTACACACACAGTTCTCTTACATGCTCTGCACACACACACAGCTCTCCTACATACTCTGCACACACACAGCTCTCCTACATGTTCTGCACACACAGCTCTCCTACATACTCTACACACACAGCTCTCCTACATACTCTGCACACACAGTTCTCCTACATGCTCTGCACACACACACAGCTCTCCTACATACTCTGCACACACACAGCTCTCCTACATGCTCTGCACACACACAGCTCTCCTACATACTCTACACACACACAGCTCTCCTACATACTCTACACACACACAGCTCTCCTACATACTCTGCACACACAGCTCTCCTACATACTCTGCACACACAGCTCTCCTACATGCTCTACACAAACATAGCTCTGCTACATGCTCTGCAAACACACACAGCTCTCCTACATACTCTGCACACACACACAGCTCTCCTACATACTCTGCACACACAGATCCCCTACATACTCTGCACACACAGCTCTCCTACATACACTGCACACACAGCTCTCCTACATACTCTGCACACACAGCTCTCCTACATACTCTGCACACACAGCTCTCCTACATACTCTGCACACACAGCTCTCCTACATACTCTGCACACACAGCTCTCCTACATACTCTGCACACACACAGCTCTCCTACATGCTCTGCACACACACACAGCTCTACTACATACTCTGCAGACACACAGCTCTCCTACATACTCTGCACACACACAGCTCTCCTACATACTCTGCACACACAGCTCCCCTACATACTCTGCACACACACAGCTCTACTACATACTCTGCACACACACAGCTCTCCTACATACTCTGCACACACAGCTCTCCTACATACTCTACACACACAGCTCTCCTACATACTCTACACACACACACAGCTCTCCTACATACTCTGCACACACAGCTCTCCTACATACTCTGCACACACACACAGCTCTCCTATATACTCTGCACACACAGCTCTCCTACATACTCTACACACACACACAGCTCTCCTACATACTCTGCAGACACACAGCTCTCCTACATACTCTGCACACACACAGCTCTCCTACATACTCTGCACACACAGCTCCCCTACATACTCTGCACACACACAGCTCTACTACATACTCTGCACACACACAGCTCTCCTACATACTCTGCACACACAGCTCTCCTACATACTCTACACACACAGCTCTCCTACATACTCTACACACACACACAGCTCTCCTACATACTCTGCACACACAGCTCTCCTACATACTCTGCACACACACAGCTCTCCTACATACTCTGCACACACACAGCTCTCCTACATACTCTGCACACACAGCTCTCCTACATACTCTGCACACACAGCTCTCCTACATACTCTGCACACACACACAGCTCTCATACATACTCTGCACACACTCAGCTCTCCTACATGCTCTGCACACACAGCTCTCCTACATGCTCTGCAAACACAGCTCTCCGACATACTCTGCACACACTCAGCTCTCCTACATGCTCTGCACACACAGCTCTCCTACATACTCTGCACACACAGCTCTCCTACATACTCTGCACAAACAGCTCTCCTACATACTCTACACCACACAGCTCTCCTACATACTCTGCACACACACACATCTCTCCTACATACTCTGCACACACAGCTCCCCTACATACTCTGCACACACATATCTCCTACATACTCTGTACACACACAGCTCTCCTACATACTCTGCACACACACACATCTCTCCTACATACTCTGCACACACACAGCTCTCCTACATACTCTGCACACACACAGCTCTCCTACATACTCTGCACACACAGCTCTCCTACATACTCTGCACACACACAGCTCTCCTACATACTCTGCACACACATCTCTCCTACATACTCTACACACACACATCTCTCCTACATACTCTGCACACACAGCTCTCCTACATACTCTGCACACACACAGCTCTTCTACATACTCTGCACACACAGCTCTCCTACATACTCTACACACACAGCACTCCTACATACTCTGCACACACAGCTCTCCTACATACTCTGCACACACAGCTCTTCTACATACTCTGCACACACAGCTCTCCTACATACTCTACACACACAGCTCTCCTACATACTCTGCACACACATCTCTCCTACATACTCTACACACACAGCTCTCCTACATACTCTACACACACAGCTCTCCTACATACTCTGCACACACAGCTCTCCTACATACTCTGCACACACACAGCTCTCCTACATACTCTGCACACACACAGCTCTCCTACATACTCTGCACACACACAGCTCTCCTACATACTCTGCACACACACAGCTCTCCTACATACTCTGCACACACAGCTCTCCTACATACTCTGCACACACAGCTCTCCTACATACTCTGCACACACACAGCTCTCCTACATACTCTGCACACACACAGCTCTCCTAAATACTCTGCACACACACAGCTCTCCTACATACTCTACACACACACAGCTCTCCTACATACTCTACACACAGCTCTCCTACATACTCTACACACACAGCTCTCCTACATACTCTACACACACACAGCTCTCCTACATACTCTACACACAGCTCTCCTACATACTCTACACACACAGCTCTCCTACATACTCTACACACACAGCTCTCCTACATACTCTACACACACACAGCTCTCCTACATACTCTGCACACACAGCTCTCCTACATACTCTACACACACAGCTCTCCTACATACTCTACACACACACAGCTCTCCTACATACTCAACACACACACACAGCTCTCCTACATACTCTACACACACACAGCTCTCCTACATACTCTGCACACACAGCTCTCCTACATACTCTACACACACACAGCTCCCCTACATACTCTGCACACACAGCTCTCCTACATACTCTACACACACACAGCTCTCCTACATACTCTGCACACACATCTCTCCTACATACTCTGCACACACAGCTCTCCTACATACTCTATACACACAGCTCCCCTACATACTCTACACACACACAGCTCTCCTACATACTCTGCACACACAGCTCTCCTACATACTCTGCACACACAGCTCTCCTACATACTCTGCACACACAGCTCTCCTACATACTCTGCACACACACAGCCCTCCTACATACTCTGCACACACAGCTCTCCTACATACTCTGCACACACAGCTCTAATACATACTCTGCACACACAGCTCTCCTACATACTCTACACACACACAGCTCTCCTACATACTCTGCACACACACAGCTCTCCTACATACTCTACACACACAGCTTTCCTACATAGTCTACACACACAGCTCTCCTACATACTCTGCAAACACAGCTCTCCTACATGCTCTGCACACACACAGCTCCCCTACATACTCTGCACACACAGCTCTCCTACATACTCTGCACACACACAGCTATCCTACATACTCTACACACACAGCTCTCCTACATACTCTGCGCACACAGCTCTCCTACATATTCTGCACACACAGCTCTCCTACATACTCCACACACACAGCTCTCCTACATACTCTGCACACACACAGCTCTCCTACATACTCTACACACACAGCTCTCCTACATACTCTACACACACAGCTCTCCTACATACTCTACACACACAGCTCTCCTACATACTCTACACACACAGCTCTCCTACATACTCTGCACACACACAGCTCTCCTACATACTCTGCACACACAGCTCTCCTACATACTCTGCACACACAGCTCTCCTACATACTCTGCACACACAGCTCTCCTACATACTCTGCACACACAGCTCTCCTACATACTCTGCACACACAGCTCTCCTACATACTCTACACACACAGCTCTCCTACATACTCTACACACACACACAGCTCTCCTACATACTCTGCACACACAGCTCTCCTACATACTCTGCACACACACAGCTCTCCTACATACTCTGCACACACACAGCTCTCCTACATACTCTGCACACACAGCTCTCCTACATACTCTGCACACACAGCTCTCCTACATACTCTGCACACACACACAGCTCTCATACATACTCTGCACACACTCAGCTCTCCTACATGCTCTGCACACACAGCTCTCCTACATGCTCTGCAAACACAGCTCTCCGACATACTCTGCACACACTCAGCTCTCCTACATGCTCTGCACACACAGCTCTCCTACATACTCTGCACACACAGCTCTCCTACATACTCTGCACAAACAGCTCTCCTACATACTCTACACCACACAGCTCTCCTACATACTCTGCACACACACACATCTCTCCTACATACTCTGCACACACAGCTCCCCTACATACTCTGCACACACATATCTCCTACATACTCTGTACACACACAGCTCTCCTACATACTCTGCACACACACACATCTCTCCTACATACTCTGCACACACACAGCTCTCCTACATACTCTGCACACACACAGCTCTCCTACATACTCTGCACACACAGCTCTCCTACATACTCTGCACACACACAGCTCTCCTACATACTCTGCACACACATCTCTCCTACATACTCTACACACACACATCTCTCCTACATACTCTGCACACACAGCTCTCCTACATACTCTGCACACACACAGCTCTTCTACATACTCTGCACACACAGCTCTCCTACATACTCTACACACACAGCACTCCTACATACTCTGCACACACAGCTCTCCTACATACTCTGCACACACAGCTCTTCTACATACTCTGCACACACAGCTCTCCTACATACTCTACACACACAGCTCTCCTACATACTCTGCACACACATCTCTCCTACATACTCTACACACACAGCTCTCCTACATACTCTACACACACAGCTCTCCTACATACTCTGCACACACAGCTCTCCTACATACTCTGCACACACACAGCTCTCCTACATACTCTGCACACACACAGCTCTCCTACATACTCTGCACACACACAGCTCTCCTACATACTCTGCACACACACAGCTCTCCTACATACTCTGCACACACAGCTCTCCTACATACTCTGCACACACAGCTCTCCTACATACTCTGCACACACACAGCTCTCCTACATACTCTGCACACACACAGCTCTCCTAAATACTCTGCACACACACAGCTCTCCTACATACTCTACACACACACAGCTCTCCTACATACTCTACACACAGCTCTCCTACATACTCTACACACACAGCTCTCCTACATACTCTACACACACACAGCTCTCCTACATACTCTACACACAGCTCTCCTACATACTCTACACACACAGCTCTCCTACATACTCTACACACACAGCTCTCCTACATACTCTACACACACACAGCTCTCCTACATACTCTGCACACACAGCTCTCCTACATACTCTACACACACAGCTCTCCTACATACTCTACACACACACAGCTCTCCTACATACTCAACACACACACACAGCTCTCCTACATACTCTACACACACACAGCTCTCCTACATACTCTGCACACACAGCTCTCCTACATACTCTACACACACACAGCTCCCCTACATACTCTGCACACACAGCTCTCCTACATACTCTACACACACACAGCTCTCCTACATACTCTGCACACACATCTCTCCTACATACTCTGCACACACAGCTCTCCTACATACTCTATACACACAGCTCCCCTACATACTCTACACACACACAGCTCTCCTACATACTCTGCACACACAGCTCTCCTACATACTCTGCACACACAGCTCTCCTACATACTCTGCACACACAGCTCTCCTACATACTCTGCACACACACAGCCCTCCTACATACTCTGCACACACAGCTCTCCTACATACTCTGCACACACAGCTCTAATACATACTCTGCACACACAGCTCTCCTACATACTCTACACACACACAGCTCTCCTACATACTCTGCACACACACAGCTCTCCTACATACTCTACACACACAGCTTTCCTACATAGTCTACACACACAGCTCTCCTACATACTCTGCAAACACAGCTCTCCTACATGCTCTGCACACACACAGCTCCCCTACATACTCTGCACACACAGCTCTCCTACATACTCTGCACACACACAGCTATCCTACATACTCTACACACACAGCTCTCCTACATACTCTGCGCACACAGCTCTCCTACATATTCTGCACACACAGCTCTCCTACATACTCCACACACACAGCTCTCCTACATACTCTGCACACACACAGCTCTCCTACATACTCTACACACACAGCTCTCCTACATACTCTACACACACAGCTCTCCTACATACTCTACACACACAGCTCTCCTACATACTCTACACACACAGCTCTCCTACATACTCTGCACACACACAGCTCTCCTACATACT